>NC_079222.1:50429991-50454970 GCF_029633865.1 Lampris incognitus
AGAGTGTGGAATATGTTCAAGAAGGACAGAATGGGCTGTTCTGACTCTCTGAGCTGGCTTCTAAAAGAGCTGGTGGTGTATGGTGGGCGTATGGACACGTCTGCAACACCAGGACCCACTGTATCAAAGCTGTTCTGCCAGGCAAAGGCACATTGGGTCAGGTGGTGGAGCTGGCTGGGCCCAATCTTGACAACGCCGCTGCTCTAGCATCTCACCTGGGAGTGAAATCTACGCGCCTCCTTAGTCGGGCACTACTTAAGTGGAACGGTCAGCTCACAGCAGTAGAACGGGGGCTTTTTGACATCATACTGCAGTGGTTCTATCCAATTGTGAGGATCCATTCCTGTTTTAAAGGTTGTTCCTGATCTGAAAAAACTGTATGGGGCCACTTTTGGATTTGGGAAATGTTCTCAATGAGAGGCTGAATGTACTTAAAGGTAAGACCATGTATAATATGCTGGTAAAGATCTTGAAGAAAGAAAAACTGAGTGGTCGGACTGATACACCCTGGAGAGCCAGCTGGGCTTGGGGGAGAATGTGAAGCCAGTCTGGAGGGGCTTATACAAACCACCGTTAATTAAAAAAGCTGGTGATCTGCAGTGGAGGGTCTTGCATGGCATAGTGGCGGTCAATGCTTTTGTTTCTGTGCTAGACCCTAATATGAATGACAGCTGTCCCTGTTGTGCCCAGAGAGAAACAGTGTTTCATTGCTTTTCAGAATGTGTGAGGCTTACACCCCTGTTCCTGCTACTAGACCACTTATTTAGATCCTCTGGGGAAAGTTTCTACAAACAGGATTTTATTTTTGGTTCCAAACACAGCCAACGTGTAAAATATAAATGTCAACTCTTAAACTTTATTGCAGGGCAGACCAAGATGGCTTTCTATGTGAGCCGGAAAAGAGAATTAAAGAGTGTATAGGAGGTCATGTTGAACTGTTGTTTAGCAGGACGGTGAAGGCCAGGAGAAGAGTAGACTTCAGTTATTACAAGAGTAGACTTCAGTTATTACAAGGCAATGAAAGACCTGGTCACATTCACAACCTTGTGGTGTTTTAAAGGGCTGCTGTGTTCCACCATAAAGGATGAGCTGGTTTTGCTGCAGAGCAGGATAAAAGGGGTCTTACCTGTTTTTTATTTTTTGAGTTGTTGGTGAATGATTGTTTTTTGGGCTTGTTAAAAAAATGCTTATTAATTGTTTGTACTTTGACAAGTATTGTTTATGTTTGGAAGGATTTCAAGCTTTTTGTTTAATTGTTTTTGGTAGAAAAAAGACTTGGTTTAAAATTCAAAAAATATTCTCTCTCTCGCTCTCTCTCTCAATTCAGTTCAATTCAATTCAATTCAGTTGGCTTTATTGGCATGTCAAACTGTTCATCTGTGTTGCCAAAACTTTTGATACATTAAAATGTATCAAAAGTTTTGTCTGTCTGTCTGTCTGTCTGTCTGTCTGTCTGTCTGTCTGTCTGTCTGTCTGTCTGTCTGTCTGTCTGTCTGTCTGTCTGTCTGTCTGTCTGTCTGTCTGTCTGTCTGTCTCTCTCTCTTGCCCTTGTTTGTAAATTCAGTTCAGATGACAGGTAATAGGTACATAGGCTGTGATAAACATCCACAGTAGCTCTCCTCGGCTGCATCCTCTGTGGAACTTGTAAACCCACCAGACCATGTAATACTTGTTCTAGCAGCCATGGGGGGAGGGGGGTAACTGATGACATCATCCTTTCCAGGATGCCTTTGTGCAGTGCAACTGCCATGACACAAGAGGCTGAGACGTTCAGTTCATTGCACAGAAATGCAAATGTTTGAAAGATGGTGCCTGAAGTGTTCCCTCAGTATTGATGTAAAGTGCACATAGTGGCACTCATACTGAAAATAACGTGACGATCTACCTGAAGGAGTTGCTGCTGTGTGACGGGACTGTGATGAGGGTTGTGTGTGTTGAGCAGAGGAAATGAGGTGGTCTCTGAAGGGATCAAACACACAGCTGCAGTGTTTTTGTCTTTATACTAGAAGAACCAAACCGCTACAATGTAGCGGTTTGGTTCTCCACCCGTCTAAATCTCCCTCCTCTTCATCCTGCCAGCTAACCGCCTTCCCCCTGCCCCTAAACCCCCCCCCACTCCAACTCCCTCCCCCCAAATGCTCAGAATCATCTGAAATGCCGAGAAAAGTGGTTTTTAGCCATTTTTAGAAAATGCATATTTTGCATAATTATGCATAATTATATTTATTTTAATTTTCTGCTATTTTTCTGGTCCTCTCTGGAACAATACCAACCACCTCAAAAAAAATGAGGATCATAAGTACATTTTTGCAAAAACGCATTTATTTTGCATAATGCCAAAACATTTCCAAGTCCCAGAAAAAAAAAAGTATAGGTGAAAAAATCAAAGATGCTCAGAATCATCTGAAACGCCGAGAAAAGTGGTTTTTAGCCATTTTTAGAAAAATGCATATTTTGCATATTTACGCATAATTAATTATGCATATTAATTTTCTGCTATTTCTTATAGGTGCCCCCGATCATCTCCAATAACCTCCAAAAAGAATCAAGGCCCCAAGTGCTTTAGTTTGGCCGTTTATAGACTCTCACACAGACACACACCACACACCAGACACACATTGTGACAATCCAGGAGCAGATTCCTCCAGCTGCTGCAGCTGTGGAGTGTGACTGAAAAGGGGGAAGGAATATCCCGTTACTCTGACCGAGGGCTCGTTTCCATCCATCTGTCCGTCATCCAAATCGGCCTATCCTGCTCTCATGTTCACGAGGATGATGCAGCAGCCTATCCCAGCAGTCATTGGGCGGCAGGCGGGGAGACACCCCGGACAGGCGACCCGGGCCGCCCCCCAGGGGGTTGGACTACCCCGGGGCTCGAACCCAGGACCTTCTTGCTGTGAGGCGACCACGCTGACCACTGCGCCACCGTGCCGCCCTTCTTGACGGTTCCGAAAGATGGACATTTTTGTACCTGGTGACAGAAAATCCCATCCTTGCCATCTTGAACCAAGTAGTTCCGCTTTAGCTTTTGACAAGTCTGGATCCCTGAGCAGCTCATTCAATTCTGGCTGTGATGTCAGACGAGGATAACCAGGCATAAAGGCTTCAACATCTGGATCAGTGTTGTTTTCCACATCTGGTTCTTACCAGTGGAAACGTTCATTTGTGCCGCGACCTGCGCTTCTTGAATCATGTGTAATTACAAGTCACGGCAAGACAAAAACGTATGGATCGTATTGTTGAAATATAAGTAATGCATTTGTCAAATCTTTGCATGAAATGTCGTGACAACAATGCTCTGCCTTCTCCCCGGTCATACGAAGGCTCATTTATTGCATAACAGCTGACGTCATCTGCATTCCTGTTCTGCAGGGCTTGCTGGAAATTTGCAGAAGCGCTTGCACAGAGAGGTTCTGGCAGTTCTGCCCCCATTGTGCTACAACGGAGTTTTTCCTGTATTTGATTTTTTTGTTGGAAAACAGTTAATCCTATTAAAACTAGAAACTACATTCACTGTATTGTGAAACAGAGGTTTTGTGAGTTCCTTGCAGAGAAGCTGTAAACATTGGCAACGTGGTGATCCCAGGATTTTGTAAGAACCGTTCCTGGTGGAAGTCTCTACGTTTCCATGTCCTCAGCCTCAACACCTTGTTTTACTGCAGGAGCCCCGGCAAGCTGGCTTACTTGATGCTTTTACTCTGATGAAGACAATAACAAAGCAAGACTTTTGTGCTGAAACAGTCACGTGTTGGCGAGCCAGTAGGGGGCAGTCTTCTCTCTGCTCTTCAAAAAAATCCCAACGCAGTAACGAGTCATTACTACTACTACTACTACTACTACTACTACTACTACTACTACTACTTTCGGCTGCTCCCGTTAGGGGGCGCATCAGCGGATCAGCCGTCTCCATCTCTTCCTGTCCTCTGCATCTTCCTCTGTCACACCAGCCACCTGCATGTCCTCCCTCACCACATCCATAAACCTCCTCTTTGGCCTTCCTCTTCTCCTCTTCCCTGGCAGCTCCACATTCAGGATCCACTCACTCACTCACTCACTCACTCACTCACTCACTCACTCACTCACTCACTCACTCACTCACTCACTCACTCACTCACTCACTCACTCACTCACTCACTCACTCACTCACTCACTCACTCACTCACTCACTCACTCACTCACTCAATCAATCAATCAAGCTTTTAAATTTTACACAGAAGATGCAATGACCAGATAAAGACATACACAACTAGAATTTCAAAGATTCCCACACACACGCACACACACGCACACACACACACACACACACACACACACACACACACACACGTATGAATACCATTGTATTCATGTGTGTGTTCATGTGTGTGTCCCAGAATCATAGACCCCGGGTCAGGGAGACCCCGGGTCAGGGACAGAGGAGAGTGGCTGGGGTTGGCCCATTTGGACATGAACGGTGATATCCGGTATGTAAATGAATGTCTTGTGTTGTATGTGTGTAAATCGGTGGATAATGTGGAATAATGCACATGTGTGAATATATAAACAAATACACGAATGACTAAAGGAAATCTACAGAGAATAGGAGGACAAAGTACAACCATTGCACAGGGACTGGCAACCAACATGAGTCACCACCTACCGCTGGTGACCACAGGGGGGCAGCAACCCCGCGCTTTGTGCTCTGTGTGCCAAGGTGCACTTCTGTTTAAAACCTTACGTAACCTTGGCTGTTCCATGTCCTGGTGGGAGAATTTCACCACTCATTTTCCTAGGAGGGGAAAAATGAAGCGTTTTCTCTACCACATGAGAGCTTCACTTTGTTACGTCCTAATGGGACACCGTCCTGGTCAGTTTTTACGCAGGGCACCTTAGCGGCCCCGGATGTGAGCCCAGGGCAAAAAAGAAGCAAAGGGTTCTACCATGGAGGCATCTTTGTAACAGGAGACCCTCACTTTCTCTCATCTGAAGGGGCTTCCTGATGGGACATGTGCATACTTATTTTTGGTCACAAGGAATTTGGGACAAAAACTGTATCGTTTCTACTAAAGGGGCACCCTAATAGCTTGGCTGATACCCTGACAATGTGCATTGTCGGTCTGTGCTTCAGCTGGGCTAGCACCCAAGACTGACTGTTGCTAAAAGTGATAATAATAATAATAATAATAATAATAATGCCCTGTGATGGTCTGGCAGCCCGTCCAGGGTGTCTCGCCGCCTGCCGCCCAATGACTGCTGGGATAGGCTCCAGCATCCCCGTGACCCCGAGAGCAGGATAAGCGGTTTGGATAATGGATGGATGGATGGATGGATGGATGGATAATAATAATAATGATATCAACCATGAAACACATAATAAGCATCAGAGCATACACCAGCAGGAGAGAAAAAAAGACGAATTTGACGCTGTTATTGCTGTTGAAGTGAGTATGATAGTTTAAAAAGTTGGGTTTTAAGAGCAGTTTTGAATTCTGTAATGGAGTCCAGTAAGCAGGTGTGATGGGGAATGGAGTTTCAGAGTTTGGGTGCTCCGCTGGTGAGACCGCAGGGAGCGAGATGAAGGGTATATCTGAAGGAGTTCTGTGAGATAGAAAGGGGATAGATTATGAAGAGCTTTGGATGTTAATAATGAAATTTTAAAATGAATCCGCTGTGAAACAGGCAGCCAGTGTAATTGAATCAGCAGGGCAGACATGGTCAGTGGCCTTTGAATGTGTAATAATCAGTGCTGCAGGTTTCTGGATGAGTTGAAGTCGGTGAATACGTTTGTTGGGGATGCCTGCCAGGATGGCATTGCAGTAGTAAATGCGTGATGTGACGTAAGCATTGATTAAGACTTCCAAGGAGTTTTGTGTTAAAACAAGGTGTAGTCAGGAGATGTTTAACAGATGGAGAAAGGCAATCCAGGAGACATTGTTTACAGTGGCTTGCAAAAGTATTCATACCCCTTGAACTTTTCCACATTTTGTCACGTTTCGACCACAAACATAAATATATTTTATTGGAATTTTATGTGAAAGACCAACACAAAGTGGCACACAATTGTGAAGTACAAAGAAAATTATACATGATTTTAAAAAAATTCACAAGTAAAAAACTAAAAAGTGCGGTGTGCAACAGTATTCAGCCTCCCTGAGTCAACACTTTGTGGAACCGCCTTTTGCTGCAACTACAGCTGCAAGTCTTTTGGGGTATGTCTCTACCAGCTTTGCACATCTAGAGACTGACAGTTTTGCCCATTCTTCTTTGCAAAACAGCTCAAGCTCAGTCAGATTAGATGGAGAGCGTTTGTGAACGGCAGTTTTCAGATCATGCCACAGATTCTCAATTGGATTTAGGTATGGACTTTGACTGGGCCATTCTAACACATGAATATGTTTTGGTTTAAACCAGTCCATTGTAGCCCTGGCTTTATGTTTAGGGTCGTTGTCCTGCTGGAAGGTGAACCTCCGCCCCAGTCTCAAGTCTTTTGCAGACTCCAGCAGGTTTTCTTCCAAGATTGCCCTGTATTTGGCTCCATCCATCTTCCCATCAACTCTGACCATCTTCCCTGTCCCTGCTGAAGAGAAGCACCCCCAGAGCATGATGCTGCCACCACCATGTTTGACAGTGGGGATGGTGTGTTCAGAGTGATGTGCAGTGTTAGTTTTCCCGCCACACATAGCGGTTTGCATTTAGGCCAAAAAGTTGAATTTTGGTCTCATCTGACCAGAGCACCTTCTTCCACATGTTTGCTGTGTCCCCCACATGGCTTCTGGCAAACTGCAAACGGGACTTCTTATGGTTTTCTTTTAACAGTGGCTTTCTTCTTGCCACTCTTCCATAAAGGCCAGATTTGTGCAGTGCACGACCAATAGTTGTCCTGTGGACAGATTCCCCCACCTGAGCTGTGGATCTCTGCAGTTCGTCCAGAGTCACCATGGGCCTCTTGGCTGCATCTCTGATCAGTGCTCTCCTTGTTCGGCCTGTAAGTTTAGGCGGACGGCCGTGTCTTGGTAGGTTTGCAGTTGTGTCATATTCTTTCCATTTCTGGATGATGGATTGAACAGTGCTCCGTGAGATGTTCAAAGCTTGGAAATCTTTTTATAGCCTAACCCAGCTTTAAACTTCTCCACAACTTTATCCCTGACCTGTCTGGTGTGTTCCTTGGACTTCATGATGCTGTTTGCTCCCCATTATTCTCTTAACAAACCTCTGAGGCTGTCACAGAACAGCTGTATTTGTACTTAGATTAGATTACACACAGGTTGACTCTATTTAGTCATTAGGTCAGCATTCGATCATTCAGCAATCATCAGGCAACTTCTGAAGGCAATTGGCTGCACTCAGAGAAAAGGGGGCTGGATACTTTTGCACACCGCACTTTTCAGTTTTTTATTTGTAAAAAAATTTAAAATCATGTATAATTTTCTTTGTACTTCACAATTGTGTGCCACTTTGCGTTGGTATTTCGCATAAAATTCCAATAAAATATATTTATGTTTGTGGTCGTAACGTGACAAAATGTGGAAAAGTTCAAAGGGTATGAATACTTTTGCAAGCCACTGTATATGACTGGAAAAGGAAGGGGTACTATCTAGGATAAAACCAAGGCTCTTAGCCTGAGCAGAGACCGGTATGGTGGCTCCAGCAATGGGGAGTGAGCAAATATTAGTTTTTGAGAGTGTAAATCTAGTGCCAATGAGGAGTAGCTCCGTTTTATTACTGTTAAATTTCAGATAATTGTTAGTCATCCATATCTGTATATCATGGAGACAAGCAGTGGGGGTACTGGAGAGGAGAATGGAAGTGGGCTTAGTGGACACATAAAGCTGTGCATCATCAACATAGCAGTGGAATTGGATACCGTGGAGATGTTGCCAAGAGGGAGGAAGTAAATAATAAACATGAGTGGCCCCAACACTGAACCCTGTGGAACTCCATGAGGAACTATCAAACTTTCTGATCGGTAATTCTGAATATGCACAAAATGTGTCCTGTCTGTAAGGTAGGAAGGAAACCACTGATACACAGTGCCCCCAACTCCCGTGCTAGCTAGACGATTCATGAGGAGTCGATGGGATATAGGATCAAAGACTGCGGTGAGGTCAAGGAGGATGAGGATAGAGAGAAGACGAGTCAGCTGCACGAAGGAGGTCATTAGTGATCTTAACCAGGGGTGTTTCTGTGCTATGTTTGGGGCGAAAGCCAGATTGGAATTGTTCAAAGAGATTATTGTCATTAAGGTAGATCTGGAGTTGAGATGCTCCAAGTTGAGACCCTCACAAGGATTTTGGAGATGAATGATAAAATTGGAAATAGGCCAGTTTTTGTTTTGGTCAGTAGAATCTTCCTCTTCCCTGGCAGCTCCATTTTCAGCATCCTTCTCCCAATATACCCAGCATCTCTCCTTCGCACATGTCCAAACCATCTCAATCTCACCCCTTGTTGACCCCAAGAATTTGAGGTGTACGTTTCACACAGGGTGATGTGATACATTGATGTGATGTTTGTAGTGCAGTAGTTAGAGGGAAGACGAATACTTGCTTACCGCCTGCTTTTATAGCTTGCTGCTGCCGGCTAGCCCTTGAGGTGAACAAGGAAGCAGCCCAGTGTGTAAGCCTTCCCCTGCCAGCACATATCCTCTCCTGGCCACACATGGTAACTGGGCGCATCGGCAGACTTGGTAGGGGATCTCAGAAGTACATGCTGTAGTGATCCCCAGAGGCCGTTCATGGCCAGCCACTGCCCTGCTGCCTTGTGGGATGGCTATTGAGACAAAGGTTAGGGGAGCACACCTTGAGAGAGAAGCAACATGTTTGGAGGCACACATTAGGCAGTTCTTCGACAGTATGGAGTTTCCGGCAGCCTCTTGCAGTCATGATGGGCGACTGGTCGCCCTGGGTATAAGCCCTTGCCACCAGGACCAACCTGTCATGGCAAAGACAGTGCTACTGTGGCACTCTAAAAAATGTCCTTGCGTAGATCTCCACCTGTCACCGTGGTGTGCAATATCTGGCCTTACATCTGGTTGAAGTCTGATGGCTTTGGGGTGTCGGGCGACGGGAGCAGGGTAAAATGGCCTGGGAGCTCCTAGTCAGAGCCCTGCACATCGGTGGCATGGGGTATTGGTTGCTAGCAGCTGGGATTGAGTGGTAGCTGCGAGCAGCCCTATTTAGGGACCACACTGCTCACCCCAATTGGGGAGGGGCCTAGAAAAGGTGGCCTAAAATTGTCCACTCAACCAACCTCCTCGGTAGGTTACCACGCTTACCATCCTGTGGTAAAAATAAGAAAATGATCCCATTCAAATTGGCAACATGGAATGTTTGGACTCTGAATGGAATAGAATATTAGGCAACAGACCACATTGAAGGACCGTGCTGATTGCTGAGGAACTAAGATGCTACAACGTGGATATCGCTGCTCTCAGGGTACATATTCTTCTGGAGAGGCTGTCCCCTTGGCGGACAACATCAGCATGGTGTTGAGCTGGCAATTAAACACCCACTGGACTAATTGAGAGGCTAATGACCCTCCGTATCCCCCTAGCAAAGGCACGCTATGCCACTCGGTTAAGTGCATATGCACCAACACTACTATCTGACAATGGTGTGGACATGGAGAGCAAGTGGCTTACATTGCACAGATCCCGGATCAGTTTTTCTTAAGCCAAGTGAAGGTTAAAAACAGTGGAATTAATTTTCACCTGACCCACTGTCAGTTAGGTTGTATCAGTGAGAAGTGTGCGGGAAAATTGCCAAGTAGCAGAAAATGGACGGCGTTTATCCCCAGCGGGACTGCCAAAACAAAGAAAGGAGAGGAAAATGAAGTGAAAGAAGCAGTCACAATAAAAAATGTCCCGCTAATAAGATTTTTTTTCCCAAAAAAGCTAAACAAAGTGAAAAAGAGGGCATTCCGATGGAGGATGTCGAGTTGGCAAGTTGTAACGATAGCCTGGAAGCGTCTACCATCGGTTGCAGCAATGCACAGCTTCAGCTACGAAAAGGTAGCTCAAGCAGCGACACACTGCGTCTGCTAGGGACAACAAGATAGGGGATACGACGACAAACGGGAGAAGAAATGGACAAAGACGGGGATGACCAAACAGTGGGAAGTTTAGGTCTTTTGTTTGCACCGAGCAAGATAAGACTCCTGCAAACCTGTTTCAAGTTGCGCTGAGGGATGGACTCCAGATAACCTTCCCCAGTGTTTTTGTTGCGCTTGGGCTTTTTCTCAAACTGCCTGTATCCAACTGCGAGGGAGAGAGGACAATTTCACAACTGAAACGGATAAAAAAATGAACTCGGAACAACCATGGGTCAGAAAAGGCTTCCAGCGCTCTCTTTGAGGGCCATCGAGTCTGAGCTTGTGAGGGGGCTGGGTTTTGAGGAGTTGACCGCAGAGTTTGCAAAGAAAAAGTCAAGAAAGAAGAACTTCTATAGGTTAGCCCCATTTGATTATGTTGTCTGTGCATTGAGTAGTATTATCTGTGGTGACTGTGTGTCACTGCACGTTTATTACTATTGTTGCTGCAGTGTTGAGGAGCTGAAACACAATAATTTCACCCTCGTTTACTCGTATAATGAGACGTAACAAATAAAGAATCTTGAATCTTGCTCTGTATTTTGTGGATGATTTTATTTGATTTGTTGTTAGCATAACATGTGTATTGCATCGCTGTAGTGTGATGCTGCAATAGTATTGGAGTCAGTTTGTCAAGTTCATTATGTTGGAACGACCACGGATGACTCGACTCGCTAGCCCTTGGCTAATGGGTCGAACCCTTTAGTCGACTGGTTAACGTAGTCACCAGACCCGGGTTCGCTTCTCGGCTGCGGCGCTTCCCGGCTGCCCCCTGAATTCACTACATTGGTGTCAGAAGGGGGATGGTGAGACCGTGAGGCCATAGGAAGCGCGTGTGCACAGAGGCATTAGGGGGCTGGTATGCTGAAGCGAAGGTGACATGCTTCCTGAAGGAGGGGGGGTAGTGTAACGACCACGGATGACTACACTCGCTAGTCCTTCGCTAACGGGTCAGACCCTTTAGTCGACTGGTTAATGTAGCTGCCCGTGGTGCGGGAGACCCATGTTCGCGTCCCGGCTGCGGCAGTTCCCAACTGTCCCCCGAATTTGCTGCAATATGTTGGTTTTTGCAGTTCTGTGTGAAGTTGCCTAGCTTAGTGAGCCTTATTTTGAAACCGGCATCCAACTGTGCTGTGTGATTACCTTAGGATGGTATTGTTGTAAGCCTATTTCTAGTTAGTCACATTATTGTGTATCAGTAATAACTGGTGTGCTGTCTGCTTTGGTGGTTTTCAGTGAACACAAACATTGCCATAGTCTAGAGTCACATACTGCCTTGAGATGATTTAATCCATTGTTTCCTTGTCTTGTGATGTGTGAGTGAGATGACAGTACTTGGTCTACTGAACTGTATGGGCATACCTGCTCAGCTGGACTGGTTGTTCAGTCTTTGACCAATAGGTGTGTGATTATGGTCTGGTGGATTTGACATGCCAGCTTGACTGGAAGCTCAAAATAATTAAGGTGGGGTTTAATGGCTGGGGCGTGGTGTGGGCGTGGTGTGTGTATGTGGGAGGGGGGTGAGCTTCAGTGCCCATGGGCCCCTGGGGGAACTAATCGAGTCTTGAGTTGTCATTACTGGCAACCCAGCCACTGAGGATGCACAAGCCAGTGCATTCTTAGTGCCGGTCCCAAGCCCGGACAAATGGGGAGGGTTGCGTCAGGAAGGGCATCCGGCGTAAAATCTCTGCCGGTCGAGGCCCAGGTTACCAACGACTGCCACCGGTACTGCCACCGGTACTGTTGGGCGAAGGAAGAGAGGGGGAAGGTATGTCCAGAGGCAGCTAGAGAGGAGGAAGGGTAGGCGTGTGGAGGTGAGAGTCAGAACTTTGAATGTTGGCACTATGACTGGTAAAGAGAGAGAGCTGGCTGACATGATGGAAAGAAGAAAGGTGGGCATACTGTGTGTGCAAGAGACCAGGTGGAAGGGGAGTAAGGCCAGGAGTGTGAATGGGAGGAGAAATGGAGTAGGGGTAATTCTGAAGGAAGAGTATGTCAAGAGTGTGCTGGAGGTGAAGAGAGTGTCAGACAGAGTGATGAGTATGAAGCTGGAAATCGAAGGTTTATTGCTGAATGTTATCAGCGCATATACCCCGCAAGTTGGGTGTGAGATGGAAGAGAAAGAAGAATTCTGGGGTGAGTTGGACGACGTGGTGGAGAGGGTACCCAAGGAGGAGAGAGTGGTGATTGGGGCGGACTTCAATGGACATGTTGGTGAAGGGAACAGAGGTGATGAGGAGGTGATAGGTAGATATGGTGTCAAGGAGAGAATTGTGGAAGGACAGATGGTAGTCGATTTTGCGAAAAGGATGGAAATGGCTGTGGTGAATACATATTTCAAGAAGAGGGAGGAACACAGGGTGACGTACAAGAGTGGAGGAAAGTGCACACAGGTGGACTATATCTTATGCAGAATGTGCCATCTAAAAGGGATTGGAGACTGCAAGGTGGTGACAGGGGAGAACGTAGCTAGGCAGCATCGGAAGGTGGTCTGTAGGATGACTTTGGAGACCAAGAAGAGGAAGAGCGTGAAGACAGAGCCGAAGATCAAATGGTGGAAGTTGAAGAAGGAAGACTGTTGTGTGGAGTTCAGGCAGGAGTTAAGACAGACACTGGGTGGTAGTGAAGAGTTGCCAGATGGCTGGGCAACCACTGCAGAAATAGTGAGGGAGACAGCTAGGAAGGTACTTGGTGTGTCATCAGCAAAGTATACAGAGGAAGAGGTTGGCAAAGAAGAAGTGGGATAGTCAGAGAGATGAAGAAAGTAGACAGGAGTACAAGGAGATGCAGCGTAAAGTGAACAGAGAGGTGGCAAAGGCAAAGGAAAAGGCGTATGGTGAGTTGTATGACGAAAAGACAGGAGGAGCTGGAGGTGGCAGAGATGAAGATGATAAGATTTTCACTGGGAGTAACAAAGAAAGACAGGATTAGGAACGATTATATTAGAGGGACAGCTCAGGTTGGACAGTTTGGAGACAAAGCAAGAGAGGCAAGGTTGAGATGGTTTGGACATGTGTGGAGGAGAGATGCTGAGTATATTGGGAGAAGGATGCTGAATATGGAGCTGCCAGGGAAGAGGAGAAGAGGAAGGCCAAAGAGGAGGTTTATGGATGTGGTGAGGGAGGACATGCAGGTGGCTGGTGTGACAGAGGAAGATGCAGAGGACAGGAAGAGATGGAAACGGTTGATCCGCTGTGGCGCCCCCTAACGGGAGCAGCCGAAAGTAGTAGTAGTTGCCATTACTGGAACTGGAAGTAGGGGTGAGATTGGTAATTGTCTCTATATTGGTTTCTGGACTTGCTTTACGTTTTGAGTGTCGCCCCGAATATAATTCTGAATTGAAGCCCACGTGAAGCCCACAACAGCCTGTCAAGTACATGCAGGTTTCTAAAAGAACTGCGTGTGTGTGTGTGTGCGTGTGTGTGCGCGCGCGCGAGTCTCGTGGGCAGCGCCGAGTCACGTGACACGCGTGAAAGCGGGAAGAGACGAGTAGAGGTGAAATGGCAGAGTGCAGGGGGAGAAAACGCAATTCTTTTTGGATTTTTCCAAAAAAGAAGGAAGGGTAAGAATTTAGCCGATGATTGAAATTGGCTGTTGATTTATGATATGAATTCGATTCGGCACCTACAATCATGATGAGAAATGCTCATCATCATGAGTCCCACGGCCCGCTTGCCGTTTAGCTAGCAGGCAACGCTCGTCTGATCCCGCAGCATACTTTTATCGTTCTTTGGCAGGATTTGCCTCGAAAATAAATCACATTTCCGTAAAACGAACAGAAACGGTAGCGACTCATTCATCTGAACAACATAAAGTTAAGCATCATGTTGATCTAAATAAAGAGGAACTTTGTAGTGGTTATGGGGCTACATAATTCCCCTTATTGAGCTGGTAGGAACGTTTGTTTACAGCTGCTGTTTCCTCGGTTCGGGTTTACAGTGACGCACTTCCGCTGCGCGGGTTTTTTGTTGTTGTAATGGTGGAAGGAATAAATGGTGCACGTTGTGTAGCCGAAAGAGGAAGTTGTCACGACTCCTGCTTGAGCTCCTCTACACTGGTGACCCCTATATGAGGCTCCTCTACAACTTCAAGTAAATAAACAATTAGCTTTAAGCCATTATGACTGGAGGTATTGTTTAGATGCTACTACAGTCAGATCTACATGTGATGAGAGTGCAGTCCAGTCCAGTTATGAACCCCATTATGAGATTCATGGAGGGGATTTCATGGTTTTGCAGAGGGCAGCAGAGGCAAGCTGCAGACTGAAGACGAGCGCCAGCAGCTGGGTCAGAATCAGGCTGGGAAATGGTGCCCACAGTTTGGTGTTGTGTGTGTGTGTGTGTGTGTGAGTGAAAGCAAATTTAATATTCCAATAAGCTAATGTTAACATAACTACATTTAACTTTCCCCCCCCCTAGTCTGGCACTGTAGCATGTCAATAAATGTTTAATGATAGCAGTTGTGAAGTGTTCTGCTTCTACCCAATACTAATACTAATTACTAACAACTACTAATATTTGTAACATTACAATTCATAATTAATCTGGAGAGTAAACAACAGTTTTTGAGGTACACATTTCAGTTGTTCAATGATTAAGATGTGTACTTTGAATGTAAATCAGGTGCCAAAGTGCATTAAAAAAAGCATCAGAATAGAACTTGTTTATCAAATACGTTTTTCCAGGACAGGATCCCCCCGGACCCCCTATTGAAGTCCGGGCTAAGCCCCTGCCACTGAGCAGAGTTATGGATGCAAGGAGCACGACCAGAAGGCTCCAATTTAGCAGAAGCTTTTATCCAAAGCGAGTTAACACAACACAAGCAAGGACCTGCTCAGGACGCAACAACGCAAGTAAGTGTAAAAAAAATAATAATCAGGTTCCAGTCTGATAGGACGTAGGTGTCAACAGGCAGTGCACAAAGCCAATGCATAGGGTGCCTAGAAGGGATTTTTTGGGTTGTTGTTTTTTTGTAGTATTAATACCATCAGGTGTGGAGGTGCTGGTGAAGGAGCTGGGCCTCTAGCTTCCTATAGACTTCCTGTAAAGACACCATCCATTCCATACGTTCATATCTGCTGTTCTTATAAAGACTACCCTGAACTAGTTCTACCTCTCTGGCTCTGCCTCTCTCCCTCTCTTGCTCTGTCTCTCGCTCTAGCCCCCCCCCCCCCCCCCCCCGTCTCGGTCTGTCTGTCTGTCTGTCTGTCTGTCTGTCTGTCTGTCTGTCTGTCTGTCTGTCTGTCTCTGTGTCTGTTCTCCTTCTTTTACTCTTCCTGTTTAGTAATCTCTTTCTCCTCTGCCCCCATCCATGGCCTACCCCCCACCCCCCGCCCCTAAATTCAATACTGTGTTCTAATCCATAGGCTCCATTAGACCGTCTCTCACTGTGCGCGAGAGCTGTCTGTGGTTATTCAGCGGCAGCGTTTCCACGTTCTGCATTATAATATACAAGTTAGCCTTTTTCATTTTGTTGTATTATTATCTGTCACGGTCCATTACTGATTGTCCACAGTACTCAACAAATTATATAACAGTGCTTTACCGAGAACCGTCTCTTTGCCCAGCTCAACATCCTCTCTAGCGTCACATCAGGTAAGCGGCACAACCTTGTTTTATTTATTTATTTCCTCCACGACTTCACCTCCAGTTGGACCGTTTCACTTAACTTCTAACTTTACTGTTTGAAACTGTGTGGTGGTTTTGATGTGGAATACTGCTTTTGCCTCAGGTTTGGTTTTATTCAGTTCTGCAAAGATGTGATCACAGGTTGGACGTGACACTCACTTGATTCTCTAGTTGGAGTGTTTGAAAATAAGAGTTTATTCATGGGAGAAATTCTTAAAACAATTATCCCACATTTTGTAGTCAATCAGTTGATATCACTTGAATTAGATGAAATGTGAAATGAGCATCACTATGTAGAATATAATATATATACTTAGCACAGAGAGTAAGGAAATGTGTATTTGGTGGATTATGTCTTTGTTGTAACAATGCTTCTTGGCAGTAAATCTTGTACCGTTGGAAAGCCTGTTTATTTCCCTTTTAAATGGCGCCACATGTGTAAGGAACATGCATGTGTGGGATGAGCAGCAGAGCTGAGTATGTGGGTTGCACCCATGAAACATTTGCCAAATCTTTTGTGCCAATGCCAAGCAGCTTATTCTGCTGCTGCTATTGACTCTTGTGTTGAGCTTCTGGTCCCCCAGGTGCTGCTGCCCATCAGCTGCCTGATAGAAGATTTACTGCCAAGAAGCATCGTTACAACAAATACATCATCTACCCAACACACATTTCCTTACTTTCTGTGCTGAGTTTAGATAGATTTAGATTTGCAGTCATGGTTTTGCAAAAGGTGAGGAACGCATTGCTTTAACTCGGAGGCTCATGGTTTCCTCTGCCAGGCGGATGTAGCTCCCCTTTTCCGGTGCTCGGACTTTACGACAAACCACCCCTCTTTTCGCCTGCCGGGAGAAGGGAAATGCACATGCGTGGGCAGAAAAAACCAGTATAGGACTTTAGTGCAGGGCCAAAGTCTTCCCATATTTCCAAGAATGGGAAATATGGAAAAGAAACAGCTGTCCATATGCAGCGCTCAAGCTCAAAAAAAGTAAAAAAAGTAAAAAATCTAATTAATAAAAAGTCAGTCTTTGGATGCACAGTTTATCATAATTTCAAAGCCCTTATTAAAAGACTTCTTCACATCATGGCTTTCATGATATAAAATGAAAGAAGGTGAATGGCTGCTCTGCTGACTGACTTTCATTCCTAGTAAGAGCACACAGCTCAGCCGTGGACGTGTGTTACTGTAGCTGCTGAGACCATGTCCAGCTGAGTAGTCCTACTCTTCACATGTCCAGCTGTGACGGTGAGTAGTCCTACTCTTCACATGTCCAGCTGTGACGGTGAGTAGTCGTACTCTTCACATGTCCAGCTGTGACGGTGAGTAGTCCTACTCTTCACATGTCCAGCTGTGACGGTGAGTAGTCCTACTCTTCACATGTCCAGCTGTGGCGGTGAGTAGTCGTACTCTTCACATGTCCAGCTGTGACGGTGAGTAGTCCTACTCTTCACATGTCCATCTGTGACGGTGAGTAGTCCTACTCTTCACATGTCCAGCTGTGACGGTGAGTAGACCTACTCTTCACATGTCCAGCTGTGGCAGTGAGTAGTCCTACTCTTCACATGTCCAGCTGTGGCGGTGAGTAGTCCTACTCTTCACATGTCCAGCTGTGACGGTGAGTAGTCCTACTCTTCACATGTCCAGCTGTGACGGTGAGTAGTCCTACTCTTCACATGTCCAGCTGTGGCGGTGAGTAGACCTACTCTTCACATGTCCAGCTGTGGCGGTGAGTAGTCCTACTCTTCACATGTCCAGCTGTGGCGGTGAGTAGTCCTACTCTTCACATGTCCAACTGTGACGGTGAGTAGTCCTACTCTTCACATGTCCAGCTGTGACGGTGAGTAGTCCTACTCTTCACATGTCCAGCTGTGACGGTGAGTAGTGCTACTCTTCACATGTCCAGCTGTGACGGTGAGTAGTCCTACTCTTCACATGTCCATCTGTGACGGTGAGTAGTCCTACTCTTCACATGTCCATCTGTGACGGTGAGTAGTCCTACTCTTCACATGTCCATCTGTGGCGGTGAGTAGTCCTACTCTTCACATGTCCATCTGTGACGGTGAGTAGTCCTACTCTTCACATGTCCAGCTGTGACGGTGAGTAGACCTACTCTTCACATGTCCAGCTGTGGCGGTGAGTAGTCCTACTCTTCACATGTCCAACTGTGGCGGTGAGTAGTCCTACTCTTCACATGTCCAGCTGTGACGGTGAGTAGTCCTACTCTTCACATGTCCAGCTGTGACGGTGAGTAGTCCTACTCTTCACATGTCCAGCTGTGACGGTGAGTAGTGCTACTCTTCACATGTACAGCTGTGATGGTGAGTAGTCTTCACATGTACAGCTGTGACAGTGAGTAGTCCTACTCTTCACATGTCCAGCTGTGGCGGTGAGTAGTCCTACTCTTCACATGTCCAGCTGTGGCGGTTAATAGTCCTACTCTTCACATGTCCAGCTGTGACGGTGAGTAGTCCTACTCTTCACATGTCCAGCTGTGACGGTGAGTAGTCCTACTCTTCACATGTCCAGCTGTGACGGTGAGTAGTCGTACTCTTCACATGTCCAGCTGTGACGGTGAGTAGTCCTACTCTTCACATGTCCAGCTGTGACGGTGAGTAGTCCTACTCTTCACATGTCCAGCTGTGGCGGTGAGTAGTCGTACTCTTCACATGTCCAGCTGTGACGGTGAGTAGTCCTACTCTTCACATGTCCAGCTGTGACGGTGAGTAGTCCTACTCTTCACATGTCCAGCTGTGGCGGTGAGTAGTCCTACTCTTCACATGTCCAGCTGTGACGGTGAGTAGTCCTACTCTTCACATGTCCAGCTGTGACGGTGAGTAGACCTACTCTTCACATGTCCAGCTATGACGGTGAGTAGTCCTACTCTTCACATCGCATTTATTTGCGCTTCATCCAGAGTTCCTCCAGTTCTGCCGTGCTGAGATCAGCGGTGAATGACTTGCTGGCTTGCGAAATACGATCGACTTGTTGTTTACTTTCGAGACTCCTACCCGAACACGTAACGTTTGGTTCTGATCTGATCCAACTGTAGATGTGAGTCACGCATGTGCAAGGAAGACTCAGAGCGGGCGGTTAGGAAAAGCAGCGTTGGTCGAGCGAGCTAGAGACTGGATGAAGACAGGGAGCAGGGGTGGGAGTCTTTCGGAATCTCACGATTCGATTTCGATTCTTGGGGTCACGGTTCGATTAGAAATCGATTTTCGATTCAAAACGATTCCCGATTCAAAACTGATTCTGGATTTGGTACATAGGGGTGCTAATTGTTTGAGCACACCCAGCAGAGACACCCCACCTTCCTCTCAGAGAGGCCGTTTGAGATGTTTCTGCACTACTCTAGAAATGGGATGGAGATAACAAGCATCGACGATATGCTGGGCCGGTTCCGCAGCCTGCTTGGCTCCATTAATCAGAACGAGCTGCCAACTCCGCCGTCTACTGTAGTGAATGATGAGTGTGTGGAGGAGGAGGATATGTCATTACACACTGATGATGGGGAGCCCCCTGCCATATCGGAGTCCTCTGAGCAGGAACAGGGGGCTGCAGAGGAAAACCCTCCCCAGCCTCCCCCCACCTAAAACTGAGGAGTTCCGTCCCCCACTCCCAGACCAGCAGGCAACCCCCGAGAGCACTCCAAAATTGCCAGATTATGCTGCTCTCAAGTCTGCCATTTCCCACTTGAAAGGCGGTGTGGCAAATTACGGCATGAAAGCAGACTAAAGTGTGTATAAGATTGTGTAGGTTTTATATTCGAAAACGTTATGTCAATTGATTGCAATAACGTGAAGACACAAAGGCTTCAATTAGATTTCTAACCTTTCTCAGTAAAAACCGACGTGACGGTTTGTCGTACTTTGGCTCAGTTGTGTGGATCATAAATCTAAAGCCTTCATTGTCACTACGCTGTGGGGACGCAGGTCTTCTGAAACGAGACAGGTGATGGGGACGCAGGTCTTCTGAGATGAGACAGGTGATGGGGACGCAGGTCTTCTGAGATGAGACAAGTGATGGGGACGCAGGTCTTCTGAAACGAGACAGGTGATGGGGACGCAGGTCTTCTGAAACGAGACAGGTGATGGGGACGCAGGTCTTCTTAGATGAGACAGGTGATGGTGACGCAGGTCTTCTGAGATGAGACAGGTGATGGGGACGCAGGTCTTCTGAAACGAGACAGGTGATGGGGACGCAGGTCTTCTGAAATGAGACAGGTGATGGGGACGCAGGTCTTCTGAGATGAGACAGGTGATGGGGACGCAGGTCTTCTGAAACGAGACAGGCGATGGGGACGCAGGTCTTCTGAAACGAGACAGGTGATGGGGACGCAGGTCTTCTGAAATGAGACAGGTGATGGGGACGCAGGTGTTCTGAGATGAGACAGGTGATGGGGACGCAGGTGTTCTGAGATGAGACAGGTGATGAGGACGCAGGTCTTCTGAGATGAGACAGGTGATGGGGACGCAGGTCTTCTGAAACGAGACAGGTGATGGGGACGCAGGTGTTCTGAGATGAGACAGGTGATGGGGACGCAGGTCTTCTGAGATGAGACAGGTGATGGGGACGCAGGTCTTCTGAGATGAGACAGGTGATGGGGACGCAGGTCTTCTGAAACGAGACAGGTGATGGGGACGCAGGTCTTCTGAAATGAGACAGGTGATGGGGACGCAGGTCTTCTGAGATGAGACAGGTGATGGGGACGCAGGTCTTCTGAGATGAGACAGGTGATGGGGACGCAGGTCTTCTGAGATGAGACAGGTGATGGGGACGCAGGTCTTCTGAGATGAGACAGGTGATGGGGACGCAGGTCTTCTGAGATGAGACAGGTGATGGGGACGCAGGTCTTCTGAGATGAGACAGGTGATGGGGATGCAGGTGTTCTGAAACGAGACAGGTGATGGATCTGGTCATCTTATTTATGTGTTTGCTCGTCCAGAACTGGCGGGGAGGTTGGTAAAGTGGCGCAGTGTGTGTTGGTTGTTGGTTAATGTTGCGGGAGGTCGTTGTTCCACTTCTTGTTGTTCAGCTCTGGGTGATGGCGTAGGATGTGAGACCTAACATGTGTAGTGGTCCCCAAACACTTCACTCTGTATTGCAAGTCTTGCATATTGAAGGAGTCATGTCGAGCTCCTTCTTCCCCGGGAGACTGTAAACTCCCAAATGCTCCCCAACGCTGTCCTTCAGTGATGCCGGGCCTGGCTGAGCTTGTCGCTGCTGCGTGTTTAGAGAGGCTAGCCAGAGCCAATGTCAGCAGCGACTCACTAGCCACTCTTGTGGTTTCCGGAAGCCGGCACAGGCGCGCGGCAAAGTCAACGTTGCCAGCAGCGAGGAGGCTACTTAAGACTGAAAAGAACGTTTTTAAAAATCGATTTTTGGAATTTGTGAATCTATTCAGAATCATAGAGGAGTCGCTTCTTCTTACGTGCATCTATGTTTCCTCCCACCCCTAATATGTTTCTCGACCACGTTGCCGGTAACAAGAACAAAGACGACCGTATCACATAAAGTACCCACAGAATCATTGGCGTTCCCACCTCAAACCTGTCGGACCTCAACAGCAAAGCCCTCACACGCAAAGCAGTCACGTGACCCGGGGCCCCCCTCAACCAGTCATCACTCCACTCCCGTCCAGGCTCAGCTAAGGGTCCATAGCTTGGGAGCAAAAGGTTAGGTTTGCCTTTGTGTCTTGACATTATCGCAACCAACTGATAGAAAACTACACAACCTTATGCACACTTTAGTCTGCCCTGTCATGCCATGATTTGCCCCACCACCTTTCTAAGCGCACAGCGGACTGGAGTAGATCCTGAAATTAGCCCCCCTATGGACCAAATCTGGAATCGATATCGAATCAGGAATCCTTCTGAACTGAAAATCGATTTTGAATCGAATCGTGACCCCAAGATTCGTAATCGAATCGAATCGTCACATGCTGAAAGATTGCCACCCCTAAAAGCAATGAAGCAGCACAGCACAACGAGTTAAATCAAACTTTAGTAAAGCAGCAGCAACATAAAGGGCCCCGAGTTTGCAGATGGCAGAGGGTTTTCTGTGAGTCTTGATGAATGTCTGTGGTGTGTTGACTGAAACCGAGCGTGTTGTGCTAGGTGAGTGTGACATATCTGAAGCACTACACCATCCCAGTAGTCTCATCCATCGTTGATGGAAACAGGCTTCAGACCTGTGCAGTGTAAACCGTCTGTGCCGATGGCCCACTCATTTGTCTTGGTGATGCTTAGCTTCGTGTAGTTGTTGGAAATTAAGCAACACATATGAGGAAATGAAACGGTATTTGCTTTGTTAAGTTTTCTTTACAATCAGTATGCTTGTGATCGCAGACTGCACCATGCGGTTTAGAGGCTTACCGGTCTTGTTTTGAAGTGTTCGGCCGGCTTTGACAACCTCATACGTTGAATTGGTTCCATAGTTGAACCATGCTGGTGTAAACTACTAATAAGACACGTTAGCTAACGGGTCTGACCCTTTAGCCGAGCGGTTAGTGACGTCGCCTTGTGGTGCAGTACACCTCGTATTGAATCCCGCACCGGGCAAGAAAATAACTGGTTACATTGACTTGCGGTGTGTTTTCAGTTTCCTTGTGGAGAGCTTCTGCTTATTGTCATCCAGGATTAATTTTGTCATATTAAGAATGAACAACATAAACTTGTAGCTTTTTAAAATAGGCTGTTTAGACTGGATATAGATATGCTAAAGAGTAAATAAACCCCAAACCATTTTAGTGAGTTTGTTGATATCTACAGGTTAAACCCCAGCTAAAGGTTAAAAAGGCTGCTAGGCTGTACTCTGTGGTGTTAGCATAGCAGGATAAACACAGCTGCAGGTAACATGAACAGTGGGTGTGTTGGATTTAGATGTGCCAGTCTTGACAGTACTGCAGACAGTTGTTGGTACTAGCTCTGTCTGTCTTTCAGTCAGTGCTGACAAGTGTTTATCCTGCTATGCTTACATCATGGAGTACAAAGGCCAACCTAGTATGTTGTTAACTTTTCAATGTTTCTTTTTTAAATTGTTTAAATGTCAGCAAGCTCACTAAATGGTCTAGGGTTTAATTAGTTAAGCATCACTCTATTGTTAAGATTGCTTCTCAGTGAGAGCAGCAGTGCAGTCATTTGTGTTCATGTGCATGTGCGTGTGCATGACAGCATGTGTGTGTACATGATAGTATGTGTGTACATGACAGCATGTGTGTACATGACAGCACGTGTGTGACTGTCCTTCACACCCAGTGATCAGGGTTCAGGGGATTGTTCACAAATTAAATGTATTGATCAGCCTAGGGGAAAAAACAAAACAAAAACAGAAACAAATGAGGGTGTTAGAGAAAGAAATACACAAGTGTACCATCATACAAATGTTCAGCTTCCTATTTGCAATACATTCACAGGGTTTTTTTCTTGAAAATGGCATTGGTGCAAAAAAGACAGATATCTAGACTATCAATAGTGTATAACATATATTACTGTATCTCTAGACTACTGTGTATAACATATATTACAATATGTCTAGACTACTGTGTATAACATATATTACTGTATCTCTAGACTACTGAATATAACATATATTACAATATGTCTAGACTACTGAGTATAACATATATTACAATATGTCTAGACTACTGAATATAACATATATTACAATATGTCTAGACTACTGAATATAACATATATTACAATATGTCTAGACTACTGTGTATAACATATATTACAATATGTCTAGACTACTGAGTATAACATATATTACTGTATCTCTAGACTACTGAGTATAACATATATTACAATATGTCTAGACTACTGAGTATAACATATATTACAATATGTCTAGACTACTGAGTATAACATATATTACAATATGTCTAGACTACTGAGTATAACATATATTACAATATGTCTAGACTACTGTGTATAACATGTATTACAAGGATCCGACAGGAGAAATAGTTTCTCTTTTTTAGTCATTTGTTATTGTCCTTCTCATATACAGCTGTTGAAATCAATCAAAAACTTCAAATGGACAGACAGACAGACAGACAGACAGACAGACAGATAGATAGACAGACAGACAGACAGACAGACAGACAGACAGACAGACAGACAGACAGACAGACAGACAGACAGACAGACAGACAGACAGATAGACAGACAGACAGACAGACAGACAGACAGACAGACAGACAGACAGATAGACAGACAGACAGACAGACAGACAGACAGACAGATAGATAGATAGACAGACAGACAGACAGACAGACAGACAGACAGACAGATAGACAGACAGACAGACAGACAGACAGACAGACAGATAGATAGACAAACAGACAGACAGACAGACAGATAGTTAGATAGATAGATAGATAGATAGATAGATAGATAGATAGATAGATAGATAGATAGATAGATAGATAGATAGATAGATAGATAGATAGATAGATAGATAGATAGATAGATAGATAGATAGATAGATAGATAGATAGATAGATAGATAGATAGATAGATAGATAGACGGGTGGATGAGTGGGTGGATGGATGGATGGATGGATGGATGGATGGATGGATGGATGGATTTTCACCCACCCTTCAGCAGCAGGTCTGAGGGGGATTCCTTGTCGTCGGCCCGCAGCAGCAGCAGCTGCTGTGTGCGTGTGGGCGCCTGCAGGGCTGTTCGGGCTTTTCCATCGACTTTTCCTCTCGTCACTCATCGATCTTTCGAGGTGCCCGGTGCACATGTGGTGCCACGTGGCCAGGGTGCTCACATGACGGTGTGGGAGGCGCCCTGGACCGGCAGCAAATCCTGTGCAAAAGAACATCTCGGCGAACCGCATTAGATTAAGGCTTAATTGGGCAGCGTTGCAGGAAAACCCGTGTTTACACCGCAACAACACCGTCAGTTGGTGGGACGCCGAAACAGCTGATGAAGGGTGGATGAGACGAAAGAGAGAGTAGGCTGGTGGAGCCACGAGGAAAGGGTGCGAGCTTTCCCCTCCTCTTCCGTCCTCTTCCTCCCCGTGGCCATGTCATTAGTGACCCTCTCCCTTGTGTCCTCCCTGTCTCAGGATGGACCATCATGACTGGCAGTATGGCATCAGTAGACGCAACCGGCACCATGACGACTACGACGGTGAGGACGCAACAACAGAGATGTGGAGAAACCATTCTCCATGTTTCTAGAGACTAGCGGCAAGGACACCATGAAGGCCAGGATGCTGACATGCTGACTTGTTTATTTACAACACAAAACCAGGAGGATCTCCCTCTCTCTCTCTCTC
>NC_079222.1:50455170-50590170 GCF_029633865.1 Lampris incognitus
ACACTTCAGCAAAGAAACACACTACAGCAAAGATACACACTACAGCAAAGAAACACACTGCAGCAAAGAAACACACTGCAGCAAAGAAACACACTACAGCAAAGAAACACACTGCAGCAAAGAAACACACTACAGAAAAGAAACACACTACAGCAAAGAAACACACTGCAGCAAAGAAACACACTTCAGCAAAGATACACACTACAGCAAAGAAACACACTACAGCAAAAAAACACACTACAGCAAAGAAACACACTACAGCAAAGAAACACACCGCACCAAAGAAACACACCACAGCAAAGAAACACACTACAGCAAAGATACACACTACAGCAAAGAAACACACTGCAGCAAAGAAACACACTACAGCAAAGAAACACACTGCAGCAAAGAAACACACTGCAGCAAAGATACACACTACAGCAAAGAAACACACTGCAGCAAAGAAACACACTACAGCAAAGAAACACACTACTGCAAAGAAACACACTACAGCAAAGAAACACACTACAGCAAAGAAATACACTGCAGCAAAGAAACACACTACAGCAAAGAAACACACTACAGCAAAGATACACACTACAGCAAAGAAACACACTACAGCAAAGATACACACTGCAGCAAAGAAACACACTGCAGCAAAGAAACACACTGCAGCAAAGATACACACTACAGCAAAGAAACACACTACAGCAAAGAAACACACTGCAGCAAAGAAACACACTACAGCAAAGAAACACACTACAGCAAAGATACACACTACAGCAAAGAAACACACTACAGCAAAGATACACACTGCAGCAAAGAAACACGCTGCAGCAAAGAAACACACTACAGAAAAGAAACACAGTGCAGCAAAGAAACACACTACAACAAAGAAACACAGTGCAACAAAGAAACACAGTGCAACAAAGAAACGCACTACAACAAAGAAACAAACTACAACAAAGAAACACAGTGCAACAAAGAAACACTACAACAAAGAAACACAGTGCAACAAAGAAACACACATCAGCAAAGAAACACACAACAACAAAGAAACACAGTACAACAAAGAAACACACTACAACAAAGAAACACACTGCAGCAAAGAAACACACGACAACAAAGAAACACACTACAACAAAGAAACACACTACGACAAAGAAACACACTACGACAAAGAAACACTGCAGCAAAGAAACACACTACAACAAAGAAACACACTACGACAAAGAAACACACTGCAGCAAAGAAACACACTACAACAAAGAAACACACTACAGCAAAGAAACACACTGCAGCAAAGAAACACACTGCAGCAAAGAACACACTACAACAAAGAAACACACTACGGCAAAGAAACACTACAACAAGGAAACACATTGCAGCAAAGAAACGCACTACAACAAAGAAACACACTACAGCAAAGAAACACACTACAACAAAGAAACACAATACAAAAAAAAATACAAATAAAAAACTCTCTCCCTGTGTCTCTCACCATCTTTCTCTCTCTCTCTCTCTCTCTCTCTCTCTCTCTCTCTCTCTCTCTCTCTCTCTCTCTCTCTCTCTCTATCTCTATCTATCTATCTATCTATCTATCTATCTATCTATCTATCTATCTATCTATCTATCTATCTATCTATCTATCTATCTGTCTGTCTGTCTGTCTGTCTGTCTGTCTGTCTGTCTGTCTGTCTGTCTGTCTGTCTGTCTGTCTGTCTAGTTCTTGCACTTGTTTGCCATACAAAGTCTTATGGTCGTTCTTCTCGTTTCTCTCCCTCTTCGTCCCTCCTTCAGACTCTCAGCCTGTATACATTGGTGTTCCAGTTACACGCAGACGTAAAAGGCGCAGACATCATTCCTACGCTAGTGTAACCAGCCGTGATCGACAACATGCCCATTATGATCACCACACACACCACGAACAGCCCCGCCGTGGCTACTACCATGACGAAGAGGAGCACGATGAAGATCAGGAGGGAAGGGCAGAGCGGCATGAACACCAAGACCCTGCAGGTTGGAATCAAGATACATAATCCCATGTACACGAAAACACACACACACACACACACACACGAGGCCATTTAATGACAATTCCACCCTGAACTGAACGGTCATACATTTGCTAGCAGACCCAGGACCAGATGAGTGTGATATATATTATTGATGCTATAACACAACACATGAAGAAGTCGCTTGTGCATGATGTGTGTAATGAATATTTTGCAGCTTGGCCCCTGTTTTCATGGAGGCATTTCACTGTGAAGCCTGTAAGCTGATTAGAGTTGAGGAACTCCAAGCTCTGTGTGTGTGTGTGTGTGGGTGTGTGTGTGTGTGTGTGTGTATTATTTGGGATGACTGTGAGTGTTTTGTCCATGTTACACTTTGTAATATTGCTTGTTCCATGCAAAGACAGCCTGCAGCCGCAAATTCACGTGATCCACAGTGAAAGAGAGCAGCCATGCTGAAACAGTGATGGTGGGAAGGTGGAAGGAAGAAACGCAGGAATGTTGGGATGATCAGAGCAGAAATTACTGAAAAAAAATCAGTCAGTCACCACATAAGTGTGGATTGCATGTGTGTGTGTGTGTGTCTGTGCATTTGTGCGTGGAAGTGTGCGTTGTTGTTTGTGTGCTCATGCCTAATAGGAGGGTGTGCTAGAGGGCCTGTGGTGTGCATCAGCCCTCTTAAAGCCTCCGACTCCTTGCTCCACTGGAGATTTCAGTGTGTTTTTGCCTCCGCTGAGAGAAGACCTGGCTCAACTGGTTGGTGAGCCCGCTCAATTGAAAAGCCTGGGTAAAACCATTTTGAATGAAAAAGCACCGAAACATACATGGGAACTGGGATGAAAGACTAGACAGCAGAAGCAGTAGAGGACAACACCGAGGAGCCAGGCCCAGCACAGAAGCCAGGAGACAGGACGAATGTGAGGGAAGTGTCTTTCCTCATGTCAGAGAGCAGGGTATAGAGAGCTTAAGAAGTTCAGCCTGGACAGAAAGACAGGAGCCAGGAGGCCACTTCCTTTTTGGCCCAACACAGCCTGGAGGATTTCTCTATCTTTTCATTTTGCTGTTTCTGGACAGAGGATCAAATGAGTTTGCAGGACTCAAGGTCCTGTTTTACCTCTAGCATGGCTTCCCGCTGGACCCTGCCCGGCTCTCACATAGGTAATGATGGCATGAAGCAAGATTAAAAAACAGAATTAGTTTGCAACATACATTATTGAAGTGAGGTGACTTAAGCGATTGCATCTCTGCAGCGTTTTTCTACTGCGAGCACACAAAGCACTTCACACTGAAATGGCTGCAACACACTATGCTATAGTGACTTCTGTACTCCAATGCAAATGTGTTTTCAGTTGTCATTTTAGTTTTATTGTTTTTTATTAAGTAAACAGATGATGCAAATGAATCAAGTACAATTAAAAAAAGTACATATAAAAATACATATTAAGACACTTTATTCCAGATAAGGGGCCAAAGTGTTTTCCAATGAATTTTTTTGTTTCAAAGTTAATAAGTTGGTTACTTAAGTAACTGTCATGAGCATTTTTTGTTTCAAAATGAAAAAAAGTTGCTTACTTAAGTAACTGTCATGAGCATTTTTTTTGTTTTAAAGTTAAAAAGTTGGTTACTTAAGAAACTGTCATGAGCATCTTTTCATTTCAAAGTGAAAAAAGTCGGTTACTTAAGTAACTTTCACGAGCATCTTTTTGTTTCAAAGTTCAAAAGTTGGTTACTTAAGTAACTGTCATGAGCATCTTTTCGTGTCAAAGTGAAAAAAGTTGGTTACTTAAGTGACTGTCATGAGCATCTTTTTGTTTCAAAGTGAAAAAGTTAGTTACTTAAGTAACTGCCTGAGCATCTTTTTGTTTCAAAGTGAAAAAAGTTGGTTACTTAAGTAACTGTCATGAGCATCTTTTTGCTTCAAAGTGAAAAAGGTTGGTTACTTAAGTAACCTATCATGAGCATCTTTTTGCTTCAAAGTGAAAAAGGTTGGTTACTTAAGTAACTGTCATGAGCATCTTTTTGTTTCAAAGTTCAGAAGTTAGTTACTTAAGTAACTGTCATGAGCATCTTTTTGTTTCAAAGTTCAGAAGTTGGTTACTTAAGTAACTGTCATGAGCATCTTTTTGTTTCAAAGTTCAGAAGTTAGTTACTTAAGTAACTGTAATGAGCATCTTTTTGTTTCAAAGTTCAGAAGTTAGTTACTTAAGTAACTGTCTGAGCATCTTTTTGTTTCAAAGTGAAAAAGTTAGTTACTTAAGTAACTGTCATGAGCATCTTTTTGTTTCAAAGTGAAAAAGTTGTTTACTTAAGTAACTGTCATGAGCATCTTTTTGCTTCAAAGTGAAAAAGGTTGGTTACTTAAGTAACTGTCATGAGCATCTTTTTGTTTCAAAGTGAAATAGTTGGTTACTTAAGTAACTGTTATGAGCATCTTTTTGTTTCAAAGTTCAGAAGTTAGTTACTTAAGTAACTGTCACGAGCATCTTTTTGTTTCAAAGTGAAAAAAGTTGGTTACTTAAGTAACTGTCTGAGCATCTTTTTGTTTCAAAGTTCAGAAGTTAGTTACTTAAGTGACTGTCATGAGCATCTTTTTGTTTCAAAGTGAAAAAGTTGTTTACTTAAGTAACTTTTATGAGCATCTTTTTGCTTCAAAGTGAAAAAGTTGGTTACTTAAGTAACTGTCTGAGCATCTTTTTGTTTCAAAGTTCAGAAGTTAGTTACTTAAGTAACTGTCATGAGCATCTTTTTGTTTCAAAGTGAAAAAGTTGTTTACTTAAGTAACTGTCATGAGCATCTTTTTGTTTCAAAGTGAAAAAGTTGTTTACTTAAGTAACCTATCATGAGCATCTTTTTGCTTCAAAGTGAAAAAGGTTGGTTACTTAAGTAACTGTCATGAGCATCTTTTTGTTTCAAAGTGAAAAAGTTGGTTACTTAAGTAACTGTCATGAGCATCTTTTTGTTTCAAAGTGAAAAGTTGGTTACTTAAGTGACTGTCATGAGCATCTTTTTGTTTCAAAGTGAAAAGTTGGTTACTTAAGTAACTGTCATGAGCATCTTTTTGCTTCAAAGTGAAAAAGTTGGTTACTTAAGTAACTGTCACGAGCATCTTTTTGTTTCAAAGTGAAAAAGTTGGTTACTTAAGTAACTGTCACGAGCATCTTTTTGTTTCAAAGTGAAAAAGTCGGTTACTTAAGTAACTGTCATGAGCATCTTTTTGTTTCAAAGTTCAGAAGTTAGTTACTTAAGTAACTGTTATGAGCATCTTTTTGCTTCAAAGTGAAAAAGTTGGTTACTTAAGTAACTGTCATGAGCATCTTTTTGTTTCAAATTTCAAAAGTTGGTTACTTAAGTAACTGTCATGAGCATCTTTTTGTTTCAAAGTGAAAAAGTTGGTTACTTAAGTAACTGTCATGAGCATCTTTTTGTTTCAAAGTGAAAAAGTTGGTTACTTAAGTAACTGTCACGAGCATCTTTTTGTTTCAAAGTGAAAAAGTTGGTTAATTAAGTAACTGTCACGAGCATCTTTTTGTTTCAAAGTGAAAAAGTTGGTTACTTAAGTAACTGTCATGAGCATCTTTTTGTTTCAAAGTGAAAAAGATGGTTACTTAAGTAACTGTCACGAGCATCTTTTTGTTTCAAAGTTCAGAAGTTAGTTACTTAAGTAACTGTCATGAGCATCTTTCTGTTTCAAAGTGAAAAAGTTGGTTACTTAAGTAACTGTCTGAGCATCTTTTTGTTTCAAAGTTCAGAAGTTAGTTACTTAAGTAACTGTCATGAGCATCTTTTTGTTTCAAAGTGAAAAAGTTGGTTTCTTAAGTAACTGTCATGAGCATCTTTTTGTTTCAAAGTGAAAAAGTTGGTTACTTAAGTAACTGTCATGAGCATCTTTTTGTTTCAAAGTTCAGAAGTTAGTTACTTAAGTAACTGTCACGAGCATCTTTTTGTTTCAAAGTGAAAAAGTTGGTTACTTAAGTAACTGTCACGAGCATCTTTTTGTTTCAAAGTGAAAAAGGTTGGATACTTAAGTAACTGTCATGAGCATCTTTTTGTTTCAAAGTTCAGAGGTTAGTTACTTAAGTAACTGTCATGAGCATCTTTTTGTTTCAAAGTGAAAAAGTTGGTTACTTAAGTAACTGTCATGAGCATCTTTTTGTTTCAAAGTTCAGAAGTTAGTTACTTAAGTAACTGTCACGAGCATCTTTTTGTTTCAAATTGAAAAAGTTGGTTACTTAAGTAACTGTCACGAGCATCTTTTTGTTTCAAAGTGAAAAAGTTGGTTACTTAAGTAACTGTCATGAGCATCTTTTTGTTTCAAAGTTCAGAAGTTAGTTACTTAAGTAACTGTCACGAGCATCTTTTTGTTTCAAAGTGAAAAAGTTGGTTACTTAAGTAACTGTCACGAGCATCTTTTTGTTTCAAAGTGAAAAAGGTTGGATACTTAAGTAACTGTCATGAGCATCTTTTTGTTTCAGAGTTCAGCGGTTAGTTACTTAAGTAACTGTCATGAGCATCTTTTTGTTTCAAAGTGAAAAAGTTGGTTACTTAAGTAACTGTCATGAGCATCTTTTTGTTTCAAAGTGAAAAAGTTAGTTACTTAAGTAACTGTCATGAGCATCTTTTTGTTTCAAAGTGAAAAAGTTGGTTACTTAAGTAACTGTTATGAGCATCTTTTTGTTTCAAAGTTCAGAAGTTAGTTACTTAAGTAACTGTCATGAGCATCTTTTTGTTTCAAAGTGAAAAAGTTGGTTTCTTAAGTAACTGTCATGAGCATCTTTTTGTTTCAAAGTGAAAAAGTTGGTTACTTAAGTAACTGTCATGAGCATCTTTTTGTTTCAAAGTTCAGAAGTTAGTTACTTAAGTAACTGTCACGAGCATCTTTTTGTTTCAAAGTGAAAAAGTTGGTAACTTAAGTAACTGTCACGAGCATCTTTTTGTTTCAAAGTGAAAAAGGTTGGATACTTAAGTAACTGTCATGAGCATCTTTTTGTTTCAAAGTTCAGAGGTTAGTTACTTAAGTAACTGTCATGAGCATCTTTTTGTTTCAAAGTGAAAAAGTTGGTTACTTAAGTAACTGTCATGAGCATCTTTTTGTTTCAAAGTTCAGAAGTTAGTTACTTAAGTAACTGTCTGAGCATCTTTTTGTTTCAAAGTGAAAAAGTTGGTTTCTTAAGTAACTGTCACGAGCATCTTTTTGTTTCAAAGTTCAGAAGTTAGTTACTTAAGTAACTGTCACGAGCATCTTTTTGTTTCAAAGTGAAAAAGTTGGTTACTTAAGTAACTGTCACGAGCATCTTTTTGTTTCAAAGTTCAGAAGTTGGTTCCTTAAGTAACTGTCACGAGCATTTTACAGCTGCTCTTGCAGCTTCATCCAGAAGTGCATGTGTGACGGATGTGAATCATTGTATACATAACTGTCATGACCTTTCTCTGTGGGGGTTATCTTCTACATCGGACACACACATACACAGCAACACACATATTCACAAATACAGAGAGACAACACACATATTCACAAATACAGAGAGACACACAGACAGATCGCCTGAGGAGGGACCATGAAAAAATCACAAACTATATAAAATTATACGTTTTTAAAATATAAAACTACTGAGCACAAGAAAGGAAGTGATGTTTTTGACGTGTGTCGGCCTCAATGCTTTCGTTAAAGATGTAAAGTTATCTAAGTGTTGCAGGGTGTAGCTGTGAGGTGTGCAGCAGAACACTGCGCGCATCACAAGTGTGTAATGTTTTGCAGAATTGCATGTACTGGACATGTACATGGTAAACTGTGAAGATCAGTTTCACATCTGGTTTGCAGCACTTTAGTAAATCACATACGTTTACTGATGTATCTTGATGAGACACGCTACCTACACATAAATGCAGACACTGACACAAGCAAATGCACACAAATTAAAATGCACAAACACACACAAACAATGGTGTGATGCAACTGACCAATGCCCCTGGGCTTGGAGAAAGTTAATTGAAATTGATTTGGTCAGAGGAAATTTAGAAAGATGTGCAGGCTGATAGAGTACACAACTCCATTATCACAAAGTCATTAGAGGATGTGACTAACTATGCAGGGACTCACTGAGGATAGGCTGATGTACACATGACCATCCCCCATATTGGCTTGGTCCCATATGTTAAACTGAGTATATTTGGTGTATTTTTTTTATGGTGTTATGAGTTATTTGTGTTTTTGTTTGCGACTCTTGCTCTTCAACTCTGTTCCTAAAGCCACGTGTGTCTTCTCCTCACTTCATTTCCATGTCCATAGTGTCCCCAGCAGCAGAACGGTTACGTCACATTCTTGGGGATGATGACAACACCCCAACACCCACAATCTTCACTGAAATGGACACACTACAACATGAGGGGGATGAGCTGGAGTGGAAAGAGTCTGCTAGGTACACATACCAACATACATATATATATACACACACACATATGCATACACACACACACACACATACACACACACATACATACATATACATATAGACATATATACATACATATACATATATACACACACACGTATATATATATATATATATACATACATACACACATATATATACATACACACATATACATACATACATACACACATACATACACACAGATATATACACACTATAAACACACACACACACACACACACACACATATATATAGTAACACATAACACACACGCACGCACACACGCACATATATACATACATACACAAAAAAGTGTATGTTAGCCTTCATTAGTTTAGGATTTGGGGGTACTTTGGAGGGGATATAGGGGTTGAAGGGCTTCAGATCTGAGAAAGAATTTCAGATGGGTCCTGGGGTGCAGGACTCTAGCAGCACAGACCTCGATTAAATCGGAGGGCAACATTTTCATTAAGTTAACATCCTGCAGAGATGGGGGGATTTAGCCGGTCCTTCAAACTTGAGGGACCATACCGGCGTAATGTCGAGTCTCTTGAGATGTTTCCTATCGTTAACAAGCCTCGTCAACATAGCTGGACACAATCAAGGCTTCTGGAGGAAATTAGCCTTCCTCTGCGTCCAGTTTACACTCCAACTCATGCAGAAAAGATGGAGAAGAACCCTTGAAAACGGGACTTGAAAATCGTGAAGCATATGTGATTTGCCTTTGTAAGACTGTTGGCTTATTTCTCTCACTAAAACACTTTATTGCTCCTCTACAAGCGATCCAAAAGCGCAGGTTGAGACGGCAAGGTACAAGCTACAGCGTGATAAAACAAGACGTGTCAGTAAGACTGTTGGGCATACCTGTTGTTACGTTCTCTTACAGCAATGAAACGTGTGTCTGATGTTTTCTGATGCTTTGCCAGGCAGGCATACATTGGGCTCTAACACAGGGATCGCCGGTTCGAATCCCAGTGTTACCTCTGGCTTGGTCAGGCGTCCCTACAGGCACAACTGGCCGTGTCTGTGGGTGGGAAGCCTGATGTGGGTATGTGTCCTGATCGCTGCACTAGCGCCTCCTCTGGTCGGTCGGGGCGCCTGTTCGGGGGGGGGACTGAAGGGAATAGCGTGATCCTCCCACGTGCTACGGCCCCCTAGTGAAACTCCTCACTGTCAGGTGAAAAGAAGTGGCTGGTGACTCCACATGTATGGGAGGAGGCATGTGGTAGTCTGCAGCCCTCCCCGGATCAGCAGAGGGGGTGGAGCAGAGACCGGGACGGCTCGGAAGAGTGCGATAGTTGGCTGGATACAATTGGGGAGAAAAGGGGGGGTAAACCCCCCCCAAAAAAAGAGAGAAAGAAAGAAATAGCCTAGTTGTTGCTGACTTGAACTCTTGGACTTCCAGTTCCAGCTGCCAGCTGCAGTTTGTTTGTTTGTTTGTTTGTGGTTCTGCTTACTTGTAACGTTTAACAACTTTTAACAAGTCCAAGAGACCTTTTGGATTATTCTAGTTGATTTCATGGTTTGTCCCTTTTATGGTCTCTTACTGGATCATCGATTGCTGCACTGACACCCTGCACTCTTGGTGAGAACCGTGTGGTCTCAACACTGAGCTGACAGAGCTAATGGCTAATGGAGCTAGCGAAATCCCACTTTCTTTCTGTGAACATCGATGAAGCGGATTAATATCGCTATGCCTTGCAAGGCCTGCCTGAAAAAAAATGACATTAGTAAATTCAAGGACGGTGAAAAATGGACTCTCTTTTGTCCAGTTTTATTGACACTCTAGCCACAGAGTCCAAAATGATCTGTTATGAACTCAGCCATCTCCGATACCATCCTCTGGGACCCACCATCTCATTGCCAGCCCTCCTCCTGCTCCAATCCCAGCTCACAGGCTACCTGGTCAGAAGTGGCAGTCAGACAGGGCAAGATGGAAAGACCCCGAGCTGCCTTGCCTCTACCCGTAAACCTCTCACATCGGTCTATCATGCTATTGGCTAATGTCATGGCTCAGCCTGTTGATGCCCCTGTGGCAGTTGCTGTTCCCGTGGCCGATGTTGCTCCTTTCCACATGGAACCGGTCCCTGGAACCGGTCCCGGCTGCTGTTGTGTCTGACCCACCTCCTGCTGCCATTGCCACCGTGGGTCCCCCTGCGTGGGTCCCCCTGCACTGTCCTCTCCGACATTAGGGCAGGTTGGTCACTCCCAGTCACAATGCTGCTTCATCAGGCCAACAACATTCATTCCTTCCCAAGACTGTCCCTGACAGGGCTGTCAATCAGTCACCCACTCCCCCCCCCCACTACCTTGATCATCGGGGAGTCCATAGTCCAAAACGCATGGAAAAACCACTTTTATTTCTGGCCCAATTCCCTTATTGGGTCACGGTGTGGGGCATTTTAGCAGGATTCTCAGTCTTCATACCTGGCTCTAGTCAGTGAGTATGGCACACAACACTGGGTTTATTCATAGCTGTGGCTTGTTCTGGGAGAGCTCCTCTCTGTATAGAAGGTGGTCTTCACCTGAACATGCTAGGTAGTCGCATGCTTGCTGCTAATTTGCAGCACGCTGTTCTGTCCTCCACACGTGATTGACTATTTACGCCTCCCCGAACCCTCTTCTTCCCCTTTGCCCACAACAGTGACTGTCGCATCCTGAGCTCACACCAGCTCCCCCTTGTGGTGTGATCGCACCGCTGTTCTACTTCTTCCCATTCCTGACTGTATTACCTACAGACACCAGTACCCTCACCATCATCACAACAAACGACACGTGAATCAGTCCAGTCTCCATCTCCTTCCCCAGTCCTCACAACCTATCATAAAGCAACGTTATCTGAAACTGGATTTGCTCAACGTAAGTTCACTCGATAACAAAAGCCTCATTCGGATTGAATTTATTAATTACCTAGATTTCCTCTGCCTCACTGAAACCTAGCATAAACCCCTGGACTACTTCTATTAAACCAGACCCCACCCTCCTGATTCACATACATTGATAAACCTCGTCTTGGGGAGCGGGGAGGTGGTGTTACTGCTGTGTACAGGGAGGACATTAAAACAACCAACCACCATTTCCATTCCTGCCGCTCATTCTTTCGAACACCGTGCCTTCAAACTCCCTTGGTCACTGCCGATACCCCCCCCCCCCCAAGCCAAACCCCTCTTTTCTCTCCAACTTCTCTGATTTTCTGACCCAGCTATGTGCCATCTCACCTTCTGTTCTCCTCCTGGGTGATTCTAATATCCACATTGATGACGCCGACCATAAATCTGCCACAGCATTCCTGGAACTGCTGCAATGCTTCTACTTCACACAACATATCAACTTCCCCACTCACATCCTGGATTTGGTCTGCTCCACACTGCTCCATACTGCTCCACTCTGCTCCATACTGCTCCACTCTGCTCCACTCTGCTCCACACTGCTCCACACTGCTCCACTCTGCTCCATACTGCTCCATACTGCTCCACTCTGCTCCACACTGCTCCACACTGCTCCACTCTGCTCCACTCTGCTCCACTCTGCTCCACACTGCTCACAACACATCAACTCTCCAGCCTCAACCTCAATATCTCTGACCACCTGGTAACCATGGGCATTGACATCCCTATCCCCATCCTAAAAGTTAAACACAAAATATCCTTCAGAAATCTCAAATCTATCTCCCTCTCAGCTCCTACAGCCTCTTACCAGTAAAATATCCCCCCCACCCGCTGTCTGATAATCCTTCAGATCTTGTCAGTTATTATAATGACTCACTCTCCTGTCTTGATCAGCTGGCCCCCATTAAAACCAAAATATTCAGCTCCCTGGTATACTCCTGAACTACATCCCATGAAATCCTATTAGCATCATCTTGAAAAGCTTTGCAAGAGAACTGGTGTAACAGTGCATCTTCAAGCCTACATAGACTACCTTCAATAATGCAAAGACACTCTCATCACAGCCCACACTCTGGCTCCACCAAGCCTGAGGCTCCTTTTTCCACAATAAACAAACTTCTCAAACCTAGTGCAGAGTCTTCCAGTTTCTTCACAGTTAACAAGTGCAACTCTTTCCTTCCCTTTTTCTAAACTAAAATTGACACCATCTACGGAAACCTGACCCCCGCCTGCCTGCCTCCTTTACCCTTTACCATCCATCCTTGGTCAAAATTCTCCCCTGTGTCTCCAGTGAAGCTGACCAACTTTATGGCAGGAATGAGAAGCTCCACTTTTGTTCTGTATCCCATCCAGGCTTGTTAAGGACTATCTCCTAGCTATCTCCTCACTCATCACAGAAATTATAAACTTCTCCTTCACCTTTGGTTCAGTCCCAGATACACTTAATCTGGTTGCAATTTTCAGCCTATATTGAATGTCCCCTTTCTGTGAAAAAATCCCTTAAATACTTTGTCGCCTCCCAACTCAAAGATTGCCACCTATCCCACGACCTGTTCGAACCATTGCCACCTAGTTTCCACTCACAGCACACTACAGAAACAGCCCTCCTTCAAGTCACTAACAACCTCCTCCTTTCTGCAGACTCTGGCCACCTCAGCATTCTCATCCTCCTTGACCAAGACGTCCTTCAGGGTTCAGTACTTAGTCCTCTCCTGTTCACCCTTTACATGCTCTCTCTTGGTAACATCATACATCATCATGGTCTCCACTTCCACCGTTACGCCGATGATGTCCACCTCTACATCTCCACTAGATCCATCACCACTCTGACTTACTCCAGTCTGACCAACTGCGTCAGTGAAATCAGACCAGGATGCAAACCAACTTCCTCAAACTACATTGTGATAAATCTGACATTATCATTATCAGTCCGAAACCCCTTTCCAAAGCCACCCTTAACTTCTACCTTACCATCGATAACACGGTAACGCTTTAGTATGGGGAACGTAGTCACCATTAATTAGGTGATTATTAGCATGCAAATTAGCAACATATTGGCTCTTAATTGGTCATTATTAGGTACTCATTAATGCCTTATTCTGCATGGCCTTATTATACAACCAGTAAGCCATTAACTATGAGTTTTCCCTCTATAACCTCAGAAGTATTGCTTATTAGTAGTACCATCTCAATATGCTTTGCTTAGTATGGCCTTTATAAGGTGGTAGTACCACAAGACGAGTTATTCTCCCTTACTAACACTTAATGAATATGCTCTGTTCTTACATAACAACACACAAAACTACAAGTGTTCATAGTGTTAAATTACTGTACATTAAGTTATTGTTACTTAGAATATGTTCCCCATACTAAAGTGACATCTTGATCATTACTAATTCACTAGTAATTAAGTGTTTTTATGTTCCCCATACTAAAGTGTTACCGATATCTCCACTCTGTCCCCCTCCCCAACACATCCCTAACCTTGGGATAATTTTCGACAGCAACCTTCTCTTTTGAACACCACATCGATCGATTCACCAGAACTGCCTTTTCCGCCTAAAAACCATAGCTTATCTCCGCCCACCACTCTCTTTCTCTGCTGCTGAAACCTTGACCCACGCCCTCATCACATCCACATTTGACTACGGCAGCAGCATTCTGCACGGCTCATCATTCCAAGTCCTGAACAAACCCCAGTGCATCCTGCCGCCTTGTCTGCTCACCCACTCCCACTGCCACTCCCCTGACCTCCAGAACCTCCACTGGCTCCCTGTCTCACAACGGATCACATTCAAAGTCCTCGTCCTCACTCACAACGCCCTTCATAGCCGGGTCCCCTCCTACCTCAGGGACCTGCTCCACCACCGTACCCCTTCCCACAGCCCCCGCTCCTCAAAACCTCCACCGCACAGGACCAAGCACCGGGCCGGGGGCAAACGAGGCTTCTCCATCGCAGCCCCCTCCCTCTAAACCCCCTTTCCCAAACACAGCAGAGGCTGATCCGTCCACATTCGGATCATCAATCAAAACTCATCTCTTCAGAATTCCTCTTAACGTGTAATTAAGGTTGTGTTATATGCTTTAGTGTGTTGCTTTTATGCTTATTTTATCATATGTGAAGCGTCTTGGAGTATTTTGAAAAGCGGTGTCCAAATGACATGTGTATTCCTGTTGTTGTTGTTGTTGTTGTAGTCGCATCAAAGCTGGTGTCTTTGGCTGACCTCGGAAAGCTGGCAGGAACAGAACCAGGTGGAAATCTGGATTGTGGCTCGTCACTTCCTGTTGGAGAAGTTTACACTGCAGACCAATGAACACCGTGTCTCTTCATAATCGATGGCTATGTTGGGATGGCGAGCAGCCGTCATCTGCAAAGTTCAGGGTGCTTAGTGAAACTGTAAAGATGTGTTTCCTCTCATTTCAGTTTCTTCCTTTCTTCCGCAGCGCGTGGTTTATACTGTAACGTGCATGGATAAGAGGACACGCTGGCCGCCGGCTCGCGGGTCTGACCCTTTAGTCTAGCGGTTAGCGAGGCCTCCTGCGGTGCGGGCGACACGGGTTCGCGTCCCGGCCGCGGCACTTCCTGTGGTTGCGTTGTCCCCCAAATTCGCTACAATATGTTCCTGAGTTCGACCCAAGTTTCTAATTGACGACAGAATCTGGTTTCTGTGTGCTCCTTCTCTTGGTGAACTCTACTGATTTCTGTGTGGACGGACTTGTTAGCCTACTCACACTGACAAAACTGCCAAGCTGTCACGTTTTTATTTTCCCCCCTTTTTCTCCCCAATGGTACCCGCCCAATTACCCCACCTTCCGAGCCGTCCCGGTCTCTGCTCCACCCCCTCTACCGATCCGGGGAGGGCTGCAGACTACCACATGCCTCCTCCCATACATGTGGAGTCGCCAGCCGCTTCTTTTCACCCGACAGTGAGGAGTTTCACTAGGGGGACGTAGCGCGTGGGATGATCACGCTATTCCCCCCAGTTCCCCTTCCCTCCCGAACAGGCGCCCCGACCGACCAGAGGAGGCGCTAGTGCAGCGATCGGGGTATCTAGCAAATGAAGCGGTTCGGGGAAACGTGGCGTTTATGTGAGGCGTGCGTCAGATGTTGTGAATCAGCACCAATTTCACCGGTGTTCAGAAACCACCGCGTCACCGGTAACGTGCCCTCATCGGCGCTGCTCCAACACGTCTCTCCTTCTGAACAGGTGGGTGAAGTTTGAGGAGAAAGTAGAGGAGGGAGGAGAAAGATGGAGCAAGCCTCACGTCTCCACACTGACCCTCCACAGCCTGTTTGAGCTCAGGACGTGTCTGCAGACGGGCAGCATTCTGCTGGACCTGGAGGGCTACTCCCTGCCGCAGATCGTGGGTGAGTCCAGCTCTCAGCTCTCCTGAGAGGAATCGCTGACGACGCGTCACGGCTGAACGTTCGGACAAATGTTGTGTTGTCTTTGTTCTGTTTCAAACGACTGCTCACGCCAGATGAGATAGTGGACCGCCAGATAGCGGACGGCATGGTTGGTGAGGAGGTGAAGGAGAAGATCAGCTTTGTGTTGCTAAGAAGACATCGCCACCAGACCAAGAAACCCATCCACCGCTCCCTGGCAGACATAGGGAAATCTTCTAACACCACCTCCAGTAAGACCGTGTGGGTGTGTGTATGAGTGAGTGTGTGCGTGCGTGCGTGTGTGTGCGTGTGTATGTGTGCGTGTATGAGTGAGCACACTATGTAGATGGCAGCCGTGAGGGTGCTGAGAGGAAGCAGCTGTACAGAGGAAGAGGCAGCAGGGTATCTTCACACTACAGTACTCTTGTCTCTCTACTTTCATTTTTGTCTTTCACATTTCACTGCATCACTTTTAATTTTTCCTTTTTGCAACTTAATCTGATAACCCCTTTCCCAGATTATACTTATTCCTTTGGTTTCCCCCCCCCCCCCGACACGATCCACGCGTGCAGCTGTTGAATGTGCTGATGACGTGATTATTGCTGATTACTCTGTCCTCCCCTGCTGCTCTCAGACCGTAGTCCTCAGGGTAACCTGACTCGTAGCAATAGTTCAGCTTCCGGCTTCCACCGCTCTACTGAAGACCTGCGCTGTCAGCAGTCACACAGCCTCGGCCGCCTGCGTGAGTCCGCTGACACCAACTCACACACAAACACACACACACACACACACACTAACAACAAACAACCCCCCCGCAAAAAGTTTCATCAAATGTGAAAACCCAATTACAAATTAAATATATCATAGCTCCAATCTGTTTTATTCTAAACTCCTCTACACAGCACCATGTGATACTACTACACCCCCCCTATCTCTCTATATATATATAGATATGTATATCTATATATATATATATATATTAGCGGTGGGACTTGATTAAAAAAATTAATCGAATTAATTATGGGCTTTGTAATTAATTAATCATAATTAATCGCATTTTAATCTCATATCGATATTTGACACCAGAAGCATCATTTTTCAATTCAAACAGGTCTTGGTAGATGACTAAATCAGTGAATAGACACATACAGAAGTTTAAACAACAAAATCCTGTTTATTTTGTTCAAAACAAGTTTGTTGTGTAAACACAGTACTTTCTGTAAGCCCTGATCTTCTACCACTGAAAGTGGTCTACAGTCCACAGCGATCCGTTTAGCCAGTGAGTTTGTTAATTTATCAGACGTGGACTTACTCATCTTGGCTTTGAACCCCGTCATCTGGTGGAGAGTCGGTGGGCGACTCTGCTTGGTTGTACTAGGAGCGCTAGCGTTAGCGTTAACGTTAGCACTAGCGCCAGTGTTGGTACTAGCTGCAACGTGTTTAGCATGTAGCTGGTACCGGAGGCCTGAATAACTGCGGTGGAATGCCAACTCTTTGTTGCAGAGTCTGCACACAACAGCGCTCTTATCTAGGCTTCCATCCGACCGCTTTTTAAACGTTAATTTCCCATCCACAGAGCTAAGCAACGCGGTGTCGTCCTTGTCGTCCATCACATCTGTCGTTAGCATACTAACTTGTTAGCCTAACCTACTCCGCCTTCCGCTTGACTGACGTCACTCGGTGCATCGGTATAATCCGTATGCCAGAAACGAGTGCACTGAGAAGCGTTCCGTGTTGATAAAATGCGTTAATTTTTTTTAACGCCGTTATTTTTCCTATAATTAATTATCGAATTAATGCATTAAAGTCCCAGCCCTAATGTATATATATATAAACTTAGCACAAAAAGTAAGGAAATGTATTGGGTAGATTATGTCTTTGTTCTAATGATGCTTCTTGGCAGTAAATCTTCTATCAGGCAGCTGATGGGCAGCACCTGAGGTACCAGAAGCTCAACACAAGAGTCAATAGCAGCAGCAGAATAAGCTGCTTGGCATTGGCAGAGAAGATTTGGCAAATGTTTCATGGGCGCAACCCACATACTCAGCTCTGCTGCTCATCCCACAGATGTATGTTCCTTATACATGTGGCGCCATGTACAAACCTCAGTTCCAGTGAAGTTGGGACGTTGTGTAAAACGTGAATAAAAACAGAATACAATGATTTGCAAATCCTTTTCCACCTATATTCAGTTGAATACACTACAAAGACAAGATATTTAATGTTCAAACTGATAAACTTTATTGTTGTTTTGCAAATATTCACTCATTTTGAATTTGATGCCTGCAACACGTTCCACAGAAGCTGGGACAGGGGCATGTTCACCACTGTGTTACACCACCTTTCCTTTTAACAACACTCAATAAGCCTTTGGGAACTGAGGACACTACTTGTTGAAGCTTTGTAGGTGGAATTCTTTCCCATTCTTGCTTGAAGTACGACTTCAGTTGCTCAACAGCCTTGCCGCTTACGTGCAGAGATTTCTCCGGATTCTCTGAATCTTGTGATGATATTATGGACTGGAGATGATGAAATCCCTAAATTCCTTGCAGTTGTACGTTGAGAAACGTTGTTCTTAAACTGTTGGACTATTTGCTCACGCAGTTGTTCACAAAGTGGTGACCCTCGCCCCATCCTTGCTGGTGAACGACTGAGCCTTTCAGGGATGCTCCTTTTATACCCAATCAGGACACTCCCCTGTTTCCAGTTAACCTGTTTACCTGTGGAATGTTCCAGACAGGTGTTTTCTGAGCATTCCTCAACTTTCCCAGTCTTTTGTTGCCCCTGTCCCAGCTTCTTTGGAACGTGTTGCAGGCATCAAACTCAAAATGAGTGAATATTTGCAAAAAAACAATAAAGTTTATCAGTTTGAACATTAAACATCTTGTCTTTGTAGTGTATTCAATTGAATATAGGTCGAAAAGGATTTGCAAATCATTGTATTCTGTTTTTATTCACGTTTTACACAACGTCCCAACTTCACTGGAACTGGGGTTTGTAAAAGGCAAATAAACAGGCTTTCCTACGGTATAAGATTTATTGCCAAGAAGCATTGTTACAACGAAGAAATAATCTACTAAACACAAATTTCCTTACTTTTTGTGCTAAATATATATATACTATATATATATATATATACACACACACACACATATATATACATATACATATATATAAATAATACACACACACATATATACACATACATACATACATACACACACACACACATATATATATTCATAAATAATTACTTGAATCACTGCATTATATATATATATATATATATATATATATAGGTAGATAGATAGGGATGTATGTATGTACACATACAGTATTTTTACATACTGTATTCATATATGTTTATATCTAGGGATTTCCTAGTTGGCAAATCAGAAAACTGTTACTCTGAATAACTAATACACAGTTAATAAACCGTTAATAAACGGTTAATAATCAGACAAGCTCCTTTCACTCTTTCCTAACACCTGTGAATTATGGTCCATTTTAGCAGTGGATGGTGATCACAACTAACACCGATTACATCATTTCCAGCAGGAGCGGACCATGTGTGTGTGTGTGTGTGTGTGTTTTTGTGAACAATGTACTGGACAGCTGTGTAACGTTTAGAGATGTTGTGTGTTTGTACATCTTCTGTTAATGTGTGTCAGTGAGGAGGATTGTGATTATAACAGCATATTTGGTCTTTGTGTGGCATGTTCTTGTTCTCTCTTTATTTCCCCCCGAATCCAAGGAGAGGAAATCCTCACTAGAGACACACTGCTTACAAACGCACTCACGTCAGTTGTCATGCAAAAGCACAGCTTGTCAGCCGTCCACCATTAATTAAAAAAATGAAGAGACACAACAAGGCAGTTAGTTGAAGCAAAATGAGACAGACCACATTATGAAACCACACAGTATCGCAGTTTTGTCCCCAGCATGAGCAGTGTTGTGTTTGTCATGATGTCAGGTGTGTTTGGTTTATTTACAGACCCGGCCCAGAGTCGCAGCATGAACGACATTTCTGACACACCGAGCACTGACCAGGTACTCCTCACTGTGTCTGTTTGACGTTTCTTGTGCGCATGTGTGCAAGCAAATGTGCTGAGTGACTGTTTTAGTGTGTGTGGATGCACATGTGCACGTTCTCCTGCTCAGGTTTCAGTTAATTATTCAAGGAGTAAGACATGTCCAGTTGCCCCATACCAGTCCTAAAACAACGTCAAGGCTTATTTGGTATATTATCTGCTAACAGAAACAAAAATTAAAACGTTATTGGCGTTACTTAGAAAAATATTCCCAATTAATTGCTAAATAGTTCTTAAGATAATAGATGCACACCCTCACCCTTTAGGCATGATGTGCAGTTGTAGAGGGAGTGATGGTTATTGTGGAACTCGTCCGGGATGTTTCCAACTAATTATAAATGAGGATTGTCAAAGCAATATAAACAGAGGGGGATAGTCAGTTCCAGGAGCTACTGGCCGAAAATCTCAGTGCAGAGCTTTTTCTAATGGAGGCGTGTCGTGGCTTCAGATTTCAAAAAGGACAATAATTTGTATTGTATAAACACTAATGGTCCGTTCATTGTGTACTTTAGGTAATCTTTTTTGAGTACTCTCAGTTCCTTTCTTACTGTTAAAGTCCTCAATGTAAGGGATTGAATGGTATAGGCTCTTTTGTCCTCACATATCATCCTTGACCTAACTAATGCTCAAAGAAGTGGTTTCAGGACAAAATGCACAAGGACAAGAAGGGATCAGTTCCCAGATGTTAGCTTGGCAACCACAAGAGCAAGTAAAACGATGGACTGGATGTGGCCAAGATTCACTGCAATAATGTGTCACGCGTCAATGTAAAAAACAAACAAGCAAAAAATAATGATAATGATGAACAAATAAAAATTACGGTCGATTTGTTCTTGTCACAATACATATTTATGGTAGAATATGTGGAAGGCATTCAGCAATAATGAGGGAACGCCTGATAAAGTCTCCAGGAGGAGTCATGTGAATATTACACAGACATCCTAAACTGCTGGCGGCAAGCTGCTTTTTTGTCAAGTTTTATTTTACTGTCATAGGACATTTTGAGCTTTGTTTTTATATACATTTCCAAATACCACTTCAGTTTCTTGGTAGGGTGCTAAATGGACTGCTCTTTCTACACGTTGTGCCTCCTAAGCGTTAACATGGATTAAACAGCCAGCCGAACTCCCTTTCAAGAGCCAGGAAAATGAGCCTTCCTGCTCCTTTAATGACTTCCAATTGTAGCAGTCAAGTTGACAACATTGAATCAGAGTGAAACTACAAATAAAAAGAGAAAATAGCAAAGTGCTTACTTAAAATACATCCCATCAGCTCGCATCATTAGCAGCCATGCTAACGTGTCTGACCGAGTAGCATCGCACAGCTGCAGTGATCGTATCCAGTTATCAAAACCTCCAAAACTTCATCAGTTACCAAAACTCGTTACATTTAAGTTATAAACGTCTTATGATCATGTAACACTTACAGTCGTTGCTTTCTGAAAGATTAACACGACAGATTGAGATAGATAGAAGTAACGTGAATTTGCGTGACAATGGCGACCATGCTTGGTTGGTTTACATTCTAAACTTCCTGTGGTGTTTCCTCTTTAAGCTTCCCTTATCTGGTCCAGCGTGTCAGTGTCACGGTTTGCCTCGCTCAGGCGTGAAAAGTACACGCGTGCATGAAGGTGCAGTGCCAGCAGGGGGCGATGATTAACTCAATGCCAGCAACTCCCCACGGAGGAAAAGAAGCATACAGCATTTTCCAAAATCCCTCGCCTAAGCCTAACCCTAACCTAACCCTAACCCAACCATAACCATAACCCTAAACCTAACCGTAACCATAACCCTAACCCAACCCTAACAAGAACCCTAACCCTAACCTTAACCTCAACCTTAACCCTAACCCTAACCCAACCATAACCCTAACCCAACCCTAAACCTAACCGTAACCATAACCCTAACCCTAACCCAACCCAACCCTAAACCAACCCTAACCCAACCCTAACCCAACCCTAACAAGAACCCTAACCCTAACCCAACCCTAACCTTAACCTTAACCCTAACCCTAACCTGCCTTCACCTCTTAATCATCGCCCCCTGCTGGTGTAACATGGTTAAAAACATCATAACCAAAAAATCTTATATAATTACACAAATTATCACCACATGATTATTATTATTATTATTATTTTCATTGCCAACATTGTTATTTTATTTTATTATATCATCAGGAAATGCTTATAGTAGCCCCTCCTTGTTGTGACACCATTTCCTGTTAGTAGCTATAAAACGTATGCCCCCCTGACCTCTGCCTCTTTCCCGCTTTGGACATTTAGAAAGAGGTATGTGTTCATTTTGTCTGCCCCTGTAATTTATTTTATCCATTCCTAATGTGTCTTATGTCCAATGTGGGTCCCAATTCTTGCGTAGGCTACAGTAGGAGCTGATCTGACGTTTTCTGAAACCTGTACTGTTTTGTTTATATGCGACAGGTATGTTTTATTTCTTTTTGTAAAAAAAATTGTGTCACTAGCTACGCTCCCTTTTCCGCTTTGGACATTTAGAAAGAGGCCACGGTAGGAGCTGATCTGACGTTTTCTGAAACCTGTCCTGTTTTGTTTATATGCGACAGAATACAGATCCCATGCATGAGACAAGTTGTCCTGTCTTTACTACACAACGCAATGAAAAAGTACACCGGTCACACTGGCACTGCATCTTCATACACGCGTGTATGAGCGAGGCAAACCGTGACACTGACACGCTGGACCAGCAGGTGAATTACATGCTTTGGCGTGATACCGGGTTCAGCCGGGCATCAGAACAAAGTCCCACTCAAACGTTGACTCATATCAAATAGTGCGTTAAGTGATGTGAACATACAAATACGTCAAGTTTAAAGCTACTTAAGAACACATAAATCACATTATGGGCAGAACACTAAATATGAGGCCTTAAGCAACAGCATTCATCAGTTAAACACTTTAAAGACTCAGCTTTTTCAGTCACTTTGCCTTACATGGTAGTATTCAGTAGGGTTTTCTGGCTCGTTTTGAGTATTATCAATCGAAATCTACTCTTATTTTAAATGACATATGGCAGCTGGTACAGTGTTAAGAGATGTGGGGGTTGTATGGCTGTATGGCTTCAACAAGGTTGTTTGGCATCACAAACAGAAATGATCCGGTCATCAGCATAGAGATGTAGATTCATATTTGTTCTAGGTTTGTATAAAACAATGATGAATAGCCGAGGGCTAAGCACAGTGTCTTCAGGCACACCTTAACTGAGAGATAGCAAATTTGATATGACGATATCCAAATGAGAGATAGAAGACTAGAAGGCCAGGACTCCGCAGTCTACACAGGGGCGTCAATTCACCAGAAGCCAAGGCATGGCAAAGTCAGATGACGTCACATCTGACATCACGTGACATCAAATCAAGTCCCTCAATTTCTCATTCCATCTCAACCATGTGGCTCTGTGCCAGTAGTTAGCTACAACTGTCAGTACTGAACCACAGTACTCAAAACGCAGACTCAGTCTCAGTTCACAAAAATCAGTCCTTTTAATAAGAAAGAGGTCGGTACACAGGCGATCAGATAACAAGGCAACAGAGTCCAAATCGGCAGGTGAAAGGCAAGGTCAAAAAGGCAAAAAACAGGTAAGGAAACTATAGGGCTTAAGAAACTCACACAAGGAAAAATGCTGGAACACTGTCACAAGGAACAAGACGAACTGACACAGAAGGAAGGGAACACTAAGACTATATACTCTGGAGGAGGAGAGACAATGAGACACAGGTGCAAAACATTAGGGCAGGGCAGGTAATCACACAGGAGGGAGATACGTGAGGGCAGGAAGTAAAGGACCTGAAACGAGACAAGAGGTGAGTATCAAAATAAAACAGGAAGTACAAGACAAAGAACACCGGGAGAAACAAAAACATAACTTAACTATCCAGACGGGGCGTGACAACAACCATTTATTTCATTTATACAATCACATCACCCTAATACAGTCAGAGCCTTGACTGATTCAGTCTGAAAATCCTAACTTAGTCAGTGGTTGTGCTAGCTATTTTTCACAAATAGCTAGCTAGCTAACGTTACCTCAATCATCGAAAATGCTAGGCACCTGGTAGACAAAGTTAATGCAAGCTAATGGTCGCTGACCTTATTTTAAAGGTAAGTTAGCTAGCCGGTTATGTTAGCTAGCTAGTGAATGTGGTCCTCGGCAACCCCAAACGAGTCCAAAAATGTTCTCAAAAAGTAAGAAAATGACCCTCCCTACCTAAAGGTTCGCCCTTGACAACACTCTAAATGTGTGATACGTTTATAATATCTTACTTTTAATGGGAAGAAAATGGAAGTTAAGACTACTATGCTAAGCACAAGTGTCCTTGATTTAGAGCTAACGTTAGCTTACCTTTGCTGCCAGAACTGTGTTGTCGCAGTGATCCGGTGGAAATATAAACAGGTGAAATGTGCGTGGGCCGCAAGGGACTTGTAATTTCGGAACTGTTCACAGGTGTAAGCACGTATACCGTAAACAAGATAGTTGGTGATGTCAAGGTACGAGGGTGGAGGCAGCAGTGAGGGGTCAGCACTCCACCGTTTTGCAGGCAGGCCGTATGGATCAATATTGTTAATTGACAACCATTTCTCCAAATAACGGTCCCTGGCATCCTTGCTAAGTTTGCCTCGGTATGGTATCCTCTCTGCTTTTTTATGCTTCGCTACTTCAGAAGTGCTTTTATTTGCTGCTACCTGGCTCCGTGTTAGCTATTTCTACACCACTGATAATACCAGGAAAATGGCGGCTGGGAGACGTCACAATCAACAAACATACTGTAACGTGCATGGATAAGAAGACACGCTGGCCGCTGGCTGGCGGGTCTGACCCTTTAGTCTAGCGGTTAGCGATGTCTCCTGCGGTGCGGGCGATACGGGTTCGCGTCCCGGCCGCGGCAGTTCCTGTGGTTGCGTTGTCCCCCGAATTCGCTACATTGGTGTAAGAAGTGGGATGGAGCGACCGTAAGGCCATCGGAAGCGCATGCGCCCTGAGGCGTGAAGGAGCTGATATGTTTAAGCGAGCTTGGGTCACCCCACTGCTCAAAACACCTACACTCAACCCAGCCCATATGGAAAACTAAAGACCGGTTTCACTTCTACCCTTTCTTTCCAAAATACTTGAGTGCACGGTCTCTGACCAAGTCTCTGAATTCCTTTCTGAGAACAGTCTGTACGATCCCAATCAGACTGGCTATAATGGATATATCTGCCAGTTTCTGACAGAAAGCTCATGGTTACACTCAGAATATTCAAACCACATATCAGAAGCCATGGTTCAGATTTGTACCATCTCAAACGAATTCCCACTGGACAAAAAAGACAATTGGTATTGCATCTGTGAGAAATTGGGTAACACTTTAGTATGGGGAACGTAGTCACCATTAATTAGGTGCTTATGAGCATGCAAATTAGCAACATGTTGGCTCTTAATTGGTCATTATTACGTACTCATTAATGCCTTATTCTGGATGGCCTTATTATACAACCAGTAAGCCATTAACTATGAGTTTTCCCTCTATAACCTCAGAAGTATTGCTTATTAGTAGTACCATCTCAATATGCTTTGCTTAGTATGGACTTTATAAGGTGGTAGTACCACAAGAAGAGTTATTCTCCTTTACTAACACTTAATGAATATAGTCTGTTCTTACATAACAAAACACAAAACTACAAGTGTTCATAGTGTTAAATTACTGTAAATTAAGTTTTTGTTACTTAGAATATGTTCCCCATACTAAAGTGACATCTTGATCATTACTAATTCACTAGTAATTAAGTGTTTTTATGTTCCCCATACTAAAGTGTTACCAAAAATTCAAAATGTAGTCCTTCAATTTCTTTGCTCCTGTCATCTGAAGTCAGCGTCTGTCTTTGCTCATATTTTCTGGAGATCAGCTGACAGCAATGCACTAAAATATCCCTGGGAAAACTACCGGTTCAAGTTTTGGAAAATTTAACAATCAAGAACCCAAACGTAATTGGGATACAAGTAGGAATACAATGCTGTTGCATATTCAGAATACAGAAATGAAGCATCTCTACACAGCCCACATTACCTCTCCAAACACCAGCGTGCAGGTTGTGGCTGGTCTTCATTCATGAAACTTGAAAATAACTACTTTACTAGTGAGATGAGGTCATCTGAAAAGCCCCTCCCTCATGGTGAGACTTACGCACGTGCCCTGGCACGGACCCTGCTCCTCATGAAAAGTAGTGATATACATCTTGTAAAAACGATTAACGATTTCCAAATCAGCACGTGCACATTTCCTCCTGCATCTTCCACGTGTCGGCAGAGCGAGAGAGTGGCAGATGGCCAGCGCATAGTATTGTAGCGAATTCAGGGGACAACGCAACCACAGGAAGTGCCGCGGCCGGGAAGCGAACCTGTATCGCCCGCACCGCAGGAGACATCGCTAACCGCTAGACTAAAGGGTCGGTAGTGTAACGTGCATGGGTAAGAAGACACGCCGGCCGCTGACTCGCGGGTTTGACCCTTTAGTCTAGCGGTTAGCGATGCCTCCTGCGGTGCGGGCGATACAGGTTCGCTTCCCGGCCGCGGCACTTCCTGTGGTTGCGTTGTCCCCCGAATTCGCTACAGTATATTGGGCTAATGGCGCGGGGATACCGGTGACACCGATCACTAAGCAACAATGTGACATAAATGATACGAGTGATACAGTGGTGCCACTGGTCACACGGGCCTTTAGAAGATGTCTCCTTTCGGTTTTTTTGGAATATTCCCCCTTTTTCTCCCCAGTTGTACCCGGCCAGTTACCCCCCCCTCTCCCGAGCCGTCCCGGTCTCTGCTCCACCCCCTCTGCAGACTACCACCTGCCTCCTCCCATACACGTGGAGTATTCTACCAAAACCTGGATAGTATTGATAAAGGCCTGCTAATTCCCCTCCCCTGCCAGGTGTAATTGCCTCCGTCAGCTGATCGACTCAGTGTTCAGCATGGAGCAGCTCTTTCTGGGTCTTGTTTTTGTCCCGGTTCCTGGGTCTTCCTAATAGTCCATATCCAGTAAAACACAAAAAACAAACAAAACAACAACAAAAAAACCCAACACAAAACAAAACAGGATTTTTCTGGTTTAAAATGAGGAATTAATGTGTGCGCGCGCGCGTGTGTGAGGAATGTGTGTGGGAGTGTGCGTTGTATGTGAGCCTTGTTTGGTGAGTGTAGACAAAGGCTTCAGAACTACTAAATCCCCATAATCCATCAGACCCAATAGCTGCAGGGGGAATTTAGCACATTGTGTGTGTGTCTGTGAGTGCACACGTGTATTTCTGTTCATGGAAGTAATCATTTTATTTGTGATTGTGTGCATATTTCCATGTCTTTGCTTCAGCTTAACTGTTTGAACCGGCCCCTAAGCAACAAGAGAATAAAGCGTATTACAGGTCCAGTGTGAGTCAGTTGTGTTTCCTCTAGATATATGCCAAGGTAGAACAGCAAGCGGAAACCCCACTCCCGTGTATTTTCAATATGACCTGCGATATATGAGACGATTTTGAGTATGTCACATGTGCGTCTCGATCAGCTGTCCTTGCCGTGTGCACTTATCAGTTTGACATCATACTAGCTGCACCTGTAGGGACTTCTTCCTCACTGAGGGAAGAGAAAACTAGACTATAATTGATAACATGTAAAAATGCCCTGTACTAATTTGAGTCCAAGAGATGAACTCTGAAGCCTGCTGGATGAACAGGAAGTCAGCGATGTAAGATCTAGATCAGGGGTGGCTAATCATGTGCCATGGAGAGCCATGTGTATGCAGGTTTTCATTCCAGCCGGACTCCACACCAGGTGATTTCACTGATGAGCAACTCTTCAACCAAAGAGGAAGAAATCACCTGGTGTGGAGTCAGGTTGGAATGAAAACCTGCATACACATGGCTCTCCATGGCACATGGTTAGCCACCCCTGATCTAGATTGTCACACCTGCAGAGGAGAGTCGTGACATCAAGTCCATTCCAACAATCAGGGAACCTCTGCTTGGATAACACACTACAGAAATTACTATAATAATACTATAAAACTGGCTGTGCTGACGGTATGAAGTACTCCAAATTATTTCAATCATTGTTTAAGGATAATAAATAAGCAAATAGTGTAAGAGGACCAATCGATTGACTGATTTTGAACGTACTATGAGGATATTTTGGAGAAAATGTAATCTAAGCACCAACCTCTCCACTTCCATATACTTCTTGATTTTTTTCTCATTTTCTTATACTAGTTTCTTATTTTTTATCTATTTATATTTATATTATATATTTATTTAGTTTATTATCTTATTTTTATTTTATTTATTTTAGTTTGATTAGTTCTTGATTAATTGATTAGTAGGGGGGACTGAAAAAGGCTAAACATTGTGGGTTTCATGCTTCTCTACTAAGACATGTACAACTGTATTAGGACATGTATGACTATATCAGGACGTGTGTGACTGTATTAAGACATGTGTGACTGTATTAAGACATGTGTGACTGGATTAAGACATGTGTGACTGTATTAAGACATGTGTGACTGTATTAAGACATGTGTGACTGTATTAACACATGTACGACTGTATTAACACAAATGTGACTGTATTAAGACATGTGACTGTATTAAGACATGTGTGACTGTATTAACACATGTACGACTGTATTAAGACATGTGTGACTGTTTTAACACAAGTGTGACTGTATTAAGACATGTGACTGTATTAAGACATGTGTGACTGTATTAACACATGTACGACTGTATTAACACAAATGTGACTGTATTAAGACATGTGACTGTATTAAGACATGTGTGACTGTATTAAGACATGTGTGACTGTATTAAGACATGTGTGACTGTATTAACACATCTACGACTGTATTAACACAAATGTGACTGTATTAAGACATGTGACTGTATTAAGACATGTGTGACTGTATTAACACATGTACGACTGTATTAAGACATGTGTGACTGTTTTAACACAAGTGTGACTGTATTAAGACATGTGACTGTAATAAGACATGTGTGACTGTATTAACACATGTACGACTGTATTAAGACATGTGTGACTGTTTTAACACAAGTGTGACTGTATTAAGACATGTATGACTGTATTAACACATGTGTGACTTTATTAAGACATGTATGACTGTATTAACACAAGTGTGACTATTAAGACATGTACGACTGTATTAAGACATGTATGACTGTATTAACACATGTGTGACTTTATTAAGACATGTAAGACTGTATTAACACAAGTGTGACTGTATTAAGACATGTAAGACTGTATTAACACAAGTGTGACTGTATTAAGACATGTACGACTGTATTACGACATGTGTGACTGTATTAAAACATGTATGACTGTATTAAGACATGTGTGACGGTATTAACACAAGTGTGACTGTATTAAGACATTTACAGGTGTATTTACACAAGTGTGTCTGTATTAAGACATGTACGAGTGTATTAAGACATGTATGACTGTATTAACACATGTACGACTGTATTAAGACATGTGTGACTGTATTAACACATGTACGACTGTATTAAGACATGTGCGGCTGTATTAACACATGTACGACTGTATTAAGACATGTGTGACTGTATTAACACATGTATGACTGTATTAAGATATGTGTGACTTTATTAACACATGTACGACTGTATTAAGACATGTTTGACTGTATTAAGACATGTGTGACTGTATTAACACATGTATGACTGTATTAAGATATGTGTGACTTTATTAACACATGTACAACTGTATTAACACATGTGTGACTTTATTAAGACATGTACGACTGTATTAACACAAATGGGACTGTATTAAGACATGTACGACTGTATTAACATATGTGTTTTGTATTAAGACATGTACGACTGTATTAAGACATGTGTGACTGTATTAACACATGTATGAGTGTATTAAGACATGTGTGACTGTATTAACACATGTACGACTGTATTAAGACATGTATGACGGTATTAACACGTGTGACTGTATTAAGACATGTGTGACTGTATTAACACGTGTGACTGTATTAAGACACGTATGACTGTATTAACACAAGTGTGACTGTATTAAGACAAGTACGACTGTATTAAGACGTGTACGGCTGTATTAACACATGTGTGACTGTATTAAGACATGTACGACTGTATTAAGACGTGTACGGCTGTATTAACACATGTGTGACTGTATTAAGACATGTACGACTGTATTAAGACGTGTACAGCTGTATTAACACGTGTGACTGTATTAAGACATGTACAACTATATTAAGACGTGTACGACTGTATTAACACATGTGTGACAGTATTAAGACATGTACTGCTCTATTAAGATATGTGTGACTTTATTAAGACATGTGTGACTATATTAACACGTGTGACTGTATTAAGACAAGTGTGACTGTATGAAGACATGTATGACTGTATTAAGACGTGTATGAGTGCATTAAGATGTGTGACTGTATGAAGACGTATAAGACTGTATTAAGACGTGTATGACTGTATTAACACATGTGTGACTGTATTAAGACATGTACGACTGTATTAAGACGTGCACGGCTGTATTTACACATGTGTGACTGTATGAAGACATGTATGACTGTATTAACACATGTACGACTGTATTAAGACATGTACGACTGTATTAAGACATGTGTGACTGTATTAAGACATGTACGACTGTATTAAGACAAGTGTGACTGTATTAAGACATGTACGACTGTATTAAGACATGTGTGACTGTATTAAGACATGCACGACTGTATTAACACATGTGTGACTTTATTAAGACATTTACGACTGTATTAACACAAGTGTGACTGTATTAAGACAAGTGTGACTGTATTAAGACATGTACGACTGTATTAACACATGTGTGACTTTATTAAGACATGTACGACTGTATTAACACAAGTGTGACTGTATTAAGACATGTACGACTGTATTACGACATGTGTGACTGTGTTAACACATGTATGACTGTATGAAGACATGTGTGACGGTATTAACACAAGTGTGACTGTATTAAGACATGTACGAGTGTATTAAGACATGTGTGACTGTATTAACACATGTACGACTGTATTAAGACATATGTGACTGTATTAACACATGTACGACTGTATTAAGACATGTGTGACTGTATTAAGACATGTACGAGTGTATTAAGACATGTGTGACTGTATTAACACATATACGACTGTATTAAGACATGTGTGACTGTATTAAGACATGTACGACTGTATTAAGACATGTGTGGCTGTATTAACACATGTACGACTGTATTAAGACATGTGTGACTGTATTAAGACATGTGTGACTGTATTAACACATGTACGACTGTATTAAGACATGTGTGACTGTATTAACACATGTACGACTGTATTAAGACATGTACGACTGTATTAACACATGTACGACTGTATTAAGACATGTGTGACTTTATTAAGACATGTACGACTGTATTAATACAAATGTGACTGTATTAAGACATGTACGACTGTATTAACACATGTGATTTGTATTAAGATATGTACGACTGTATTAAGGCATTTGTGACTGTATTAACACATGTATGACTGTATTAAGACATGTGTGACTGTATTAACACATGTACGACTGTATTAAGACATGTACGACTGTATTAAGACATGTACGACTGTATTAACACATGTGTGACTTTATTAAGACATGTACGACTGTATTAACACATGTACGACTGTATTAAGACATGTGTGACTGTATTAACACATGTGTGACTGTATTAAGACATCTACGGCTTTTTTAACACATGTGTGACTGTATTAAGACATGTATGACTGTATTAAGACATGTGTGACTGTATGAAGACATGTATGACTGTATTAAGACATGTACGAGTGTATTAAGACATGTGTGACTGTATTAAGACATGTATGACTGTATTAAGACATGTGTGACTGTATTAAGACATGTATGACTGTATGAAGACATGTGTGACTGTATTAAGACATGTATGACTGTATGAAGACATGTGTGACTGTATTAAGACATGTGTGACTGTATTAATACATGTCTGACTGTATTAAGACATGTGTGGCTGTATTAAGACATGTTTGACTGTATTAAGACGTGTGTGACTGTATTAAGACGTGTCGGACTGTATGAAGACATGTGTGACTGTATTAAGACATGTATGACTGTATTAAGACATGTGTGACTGTATTAAGACATGTATGACTGTATGAAGACATGTGTGACTGTATTAAGACATGTATGACTGTATGAAGACATGTGTGACTGTATTAAGACATGTGTGACTGTATTAATACATGTGTGACTGTATTAAGACATGTGTGACTGCATTAAGACGTGTCGGACTGTATGAAGACATGTGTGACTGTATTAAGACGTGTCGGACTGTATGAAGACATGTGTGACAGTATTAAGACATGTGTGACTGTATTAAGACATTTGTGACTGTATTAAGACGTGTGTGACTGTATTAAGACGTGTCGGACTGTATTAAGACATGTGTGACTGTATTAAGACGTGTCGGACTGTATTAAGACATGTGACTGTATTAAGACGTGTCGGACTGTATTAAGACATGTGTGACTGTATTAACACATGTACGACTTTATTAAGACATGTACGACTGTATTAAGACATGTGTGACTGTATTAAGACATGTACGACTGTATTAAGACAAGTGTGACTGTATTAAGACATGTATGACTGTATTAAGACATGTGTGACTGTATTAAGACATGCACGACTGTATTAACACATGTGTGACTTTATTAAGACATGTACGACTGTATTAACACAAGTGTGACTGTATTAAGACATGTACGACTGTATTAAGACATGTGTGACTGTATTAACACATGTGTGACTTTATTAAGACATGTACGACTGTATTAACACAAGTGTGACTGTATTAAGACATGTACGACTGTATTAACACAAGTGTGACTGTATTAAGACATGTACGACTGTAATACGACATGTGTGACTGTGTTAACACATGTATGACTGTATTAAGACATGTGTGACGGTATTAACACAAGTGTGACTGTATTAAGACATGTACGAGTGTATTAAGACATGTGTGACTGTATTAACACATGTACGACTGTATTAAGACATATGTGACTGTATTAACACATGTACGACTGTATTAAGACATGTGTGACTGTATTAAGACATGTACGAGTGTATTAAGACATGTGTTACTGTATTAACACATGTACGACTGTATTAAGACATGTGTGACTGTATTAAGACATGTACGACTGTATTAAGACATGTGTGGCTGTATGAACACATGTACGACTGTATTAAGACATGTGTGACTGTATTAAGACATGTGTGACTGTATTAAGACATGTGTGACTGTATTAACACATGTACGACTGTATTAAGACATGTCTGGCTGTATTAACACATGTACGACTGTATTAAGACATGTGTGACTGTATTAACACATGTATGACTGTATTAAGACATGTGTGACTTTATTAACACATGTACGACTGTATTAACACATGTGTGACTTTATTAAGACATGTACGACTGTATTAACACAAATGTGACTGTATTAAGACATGTACGACTGTATTAACACATGTGATTTGTATTAAGATATGTACGACTGTATTAAGACATTTGTGACTGTATTAACACATGTATGACTGTATTAAGACATGTGTGACTGTATTAACACATGTACGACTGTATTAAGACATGTACGACTGTATTAACACATGTGTGACTTTATTAAGACATGTACGACTGTATTAACACATGTACGACTGTATTAAGACATTTGTGACTGTATTAACACATGTGTGACTGTATTAAGACATCTACGACTGTATTAACACATGTGTGACTGTATTAACACATGTGTGACTGTATTAACACATGTGTGACTGTATTAAGACATGTACGACTGTATTAAGACATGTACGATTGTATTAACACATATGTGATTGTATTAAGACATGTACGACTGTATTAACACATGTGTGACTGTGTTAACACATGTGTGACTGTATTAAGACATGTACGACTGTATTAACACATGTATGACTGTATTAACACATGTGTGACTGTATTAACACATGTGTGACTGTATTAAGACATGTATGACTGTATTAACACGTGCGACTGTATTAAGACATGTACGACTGTATTAAGACGTGTACGGCTGTATTAACACATGTGTGACTGTATTAAGACATGCGTGACTGTATTAAGACATGTATGACTGTATTAAGACGTGTATGAGTGTATTAAGATGTGTGACTGTATGAAGACGTGTAAAACTGTATTAAGACGTGTATGACTGTATTAACACATGTGTGACTGTATTAAGACATGTACGACTGTATTAAGACGTGCATGGCTGTATTAACACATGTGTGACTGTATGAAGACATGTATGACTGTATTAAGACGTGTACGACTGTATTAAGACGTGTGACTGTATTAAGACATGTATGACAGTCTTAAGACGTTTGTGGCTGTATTAAGATGTGCAAGATAGTATTAAGACATGTATGACTGTAATAAGACCTGTGTCTGTATTAAGACATGTGTGACTGTATTAACACATGTGTGACTGTATTAAGACATGTATGACTGTATTAAGACGTGTACGACTGTATTAAGACATGTATGACTGTATGAAGACCTGTGACTGTATTAAGACATGTGTGACAGTATTAAGACATGTGTGACTGTATTAAGACTTGTGTGACTGTATTAAGACATTTGTGACTGTATTAATACATATGTGACTGTATTAAGACATTTGTGACTGTATTAAGACATGTGTGACTGTATTAAGACATGTGTGACTGTATGAAGACATGTGTGACTGTATTAAGACATGTATGACTGCATGAAGACATGTATGACTGTATTAAGACATGCGACTATATGAAGACATGTATGACTGTATTAAGACATGTGACTGTATGAAGACATGTATGACTGTATTAAGACATGTGACTATAAGAAGACATGTATGACTGTATTAAGAAATGTGACTGTATGAAGACATGTATGACTGTATTAAGACATATATGACTGCATGAAGACATGTATGACTATTAAGACATGTGACTGTATTAAGACATGTATGACTGTATTAAGACATGTGTGACTGTATTAAGACATGTATGACTGTATGAAGACATGTGTGACTGTATTAAGACATGTATGACTGTATGAAGACATGTGTGACTGTATTAAGACATGTGTGACTGTATTAATACATGTGTGACTGTATTAAGACATGTGTGACTGCATTAAGACGTGTCGGACTGTATGAAGACATGTGTGACTGTATTAAGACGTGTCGGACTGTATGAAGACATGTGTGACAGTATTAAGACATGTGTGACTGTATTAAGACATTTGTGACTGTATTAAGACGTGTGTGACTGTATTAAGACGTGTCGGACTGTATTAAGACATGTGTGACTGTATTAAGACGTGTCGGACTGTATTAAGACATGTGACTGTATTAAGACGTGTCGGACTGTATTAAGACATGTGTGACTGTATTTACACATGTACGACTTTATTAAGACATGTACGACTGTATTAAGACATGTGTGACTGCATTAAGACATGTACGACTGTATTAAGACAAGTGTGACTGTATTAAGACATGTATGACTGTATTAAGACATGTGTGACTGTATTAAGACATGCACGACTGTATTAACACATGTGTGACTTTATTAAGACATGTACGACTGTATTAACACAAGTGTGACTGTATTAAGACATGTACGACTGTATTAAGACATGTGTGACTGTATTAACACATGTGTGACTTTATTAAGACATGTACGACTGTATTAACACAAGTGTGACTGTATTAAGACATGTACGACTGTATTAACACAAGTGTGACTGTATTAAGACATGTACGACTGTAATACGACATGTGTGACTGTGTTAACACATGTATGACTGTATTAAGACATGTGTGACGGTATTAACACAAGTGTGACTGTATTAAGACATGTACGAGTGTATTAAGACATGTGTGACTGTATTAACACATGTACGACTGTATTAAGACATATGTGACTGTATTAACACATGTACGACTGTATTAAGACATGTGTGACTGTATTAAGACATGTACGAGTGTATTAAGACATGTGTTACTGTATTAACACATGTACGACTGTATTAAGACATGTGTGACTGTATTAAGACATGTACGACTGTATTAAGACATGTGTGGCTGTATGAACACATGTACGACTGTATTAAGACATGTGTGACTGTATTAAGACATGTGTGACTGTATTAACGCATGTACGACTGTATTAAGACATTTGTGACTGTATTAACACATGTACGACTGTATTAAGACATGTGTGACTGTATTAACACATGTACGACTGTATTAAGACATGTCTGGCTGTATTAACACATGTACGACTGTATTAAGACGTGTGACTGTATTAACACATGTATGACTGTATTAAGACATGTGTGACTTTATTAACACATGTACGACTGTATTAACACATGTGTGACTTTATTAAGACATGTACGACTGTATTAACACAAATGTGACTGTATTAAGACATGTACGACTGTATTAACACATGTGATTTGTATTAAGATATGTACGACTGTATTAAGACATTTGTGACTGTATTAACACATGTATGACTGTATTAAGACATGTGTGACTGTATTAACACATGTACGACTGTATTAAGACATGTACGACTGTATTAACACATGTGTGACTTTATTAAGACATGTACGACTGTATTAACACATGTACGACTGTATTAAGACATTTGTGACTGTATTAACACATGTGTGACTGTATTAAGACATCTACGACTGTATTAACACATGTGTGACTGTATTAACACATGTATGACTGTATTAACACATGTGTGACTGTATTAAGACATGTACGACTGTATTAAGACATGTACGATTGTATTAACACATATGTGATTGTATTAAGACATGTACGACTGTATTAACACATGTGTGACTGTGTTAACACATGTGTGACTGTATTAAGACATGTACGACTGTATTAACACATGTATGACTGTATTAACACATGTGTGACTGTATTAACACATGTGTGACTGTATTAAGACATGTATGACTGTATTAACACGTGCGACTGTATTAAGACATGTACGACTGTATTAAGACGTGTACGGCTGTATTAACACATGTGTGACTGTATTAAGACATGCGTGACTGTATTAAGACATGTATGACTGTATTAAGACGTGTATGAGTGTATTAAGATGTGTGACTGTATGAAGACGTGTAAAACTGTATTAAGACGTGTATGACTGTATTAACACATGTGTGACTGTATTAAGACATGTACGACTGTATTAAGACGTGCATGGCTGTATTAACACATTTGTGACTGTATGAAGACATGTATGACTGTATTAAGACGTGTACGACTGTATTAAGACGTGTGACTGTATTAAGACATGTATGACAGTCTTAAGACGTTTGTGGCTGTATTAAGATGTGCAAGATAGTATTAAGACATGTATGACTGTAATAAGACCTGTGTCTGTATTAAGACATGTGTGACTGTATTAACACATGTGTGACTGTATTAAGACATGTATGACTGTATTAAGACGTGTACGACTGTATTAAGACATGTATGACTGTATGAAGACCTGTGACTGTATTAAGACATGTGTGACAGTATTAAGACATGTGTGACTGTATTAAGACTTGTGTGACTGTATTAAGACATTTGTGACTGTATTAATACATATGTGACTGTATTAAGACATTTGTGACTGTATTAAGACATGTGTGACTGTATTAAGACATGTGTGACTGTATGAAGACATGTGTGACTGTATTAAGACATGTATGACTGCATGAAGACATGTATGACTGTATTAAGACATGCGACTATATGAAGACATGTATGACTGTATTAAGACATGTGACTGTATGAAGACATGTATGACTGTATTAAGACATGTGACTATAAGAAGACATGTATGACTGTATTAAGAAATGTGACTGTATGAAGACATGTATGACTGTATTAAGACATATATGACTGCATGAAGACATGTATGACTGTATTAAGACATGTGACTGTATTAAGACATGTATGACTGTATTAAGACATATGACTGTATGAAGACATGCATGACTGTATTAAGACATGTGTGACTGTATTAAGACATGTATGACTGTATTAAGACATGTGTGACTGTATTAATACATGTGTGACTGTATTAAGACATGTGTGACTGTATGAAGACATGTGTGACTGTATTAAGACATGTATGACTGTATTAAGACATGTGTGACTGTATGAAGACATGTCTGACTGTATTAAGACATGTATGACTGTATTAAGACATGTATGACTGTATTAAGACATGTGTGACTGTATGAAGACATGTATGACTGTATTAAGACATGTACGAGTGTATTAAGACATATGTGACTGTATTAAGACATGTATGACTGTATTAAGACATGTGTGACTGTATTAAGACATGTATGACTGTATGAAGACATGTGTGACTGTATTAAGACATGTATGACTGTATGAAGACATGTGTGACTGTATTAAGACATGTGTGACTGTATTAATACATGTGTGACTGTATTAAGACATGTGTGGCTGTATTAAGACAGGTTTGACTGTATTAAGACGTGTGTGGCTGTATTAAGACGTGTCGGACTGTATTAAGACATGTGTGACTGTATTAAGACATGTATGACTGTATTAAGACATGTGTGACTGTATTAAGACATGTATGACTGTATGAAGACATGTGTGACTGTATTAAGACATGTATGACTGTATGAAGACATGTGTGACTGTATTAAGACATGTGTGACTGTATTAATACATGTGTGACTGTATTAAGACATGTTTGACTGCATTAAGACGTGTCGGACTGTATGAAGACATATGTGACTGTATTAAGACGTGTCGGACTGTATGAAGACATGTGTGACAGTATTAAGACATGTGTGACTGTATTAAGACATGTGTGACTGTATTAAGACGTGTGTGACTGTATTAAGACGTGTCGGACTGTATTAAGACATGTGTGACTGTATTAAGACGTGTTGGACTGTATTAAGACATGTGACTGTATTAAGACGTGTCGGACTGTATTAAGACATGTGTGACTGTATTAAGACGTGTCGGACTGTATTAAGACATGTGACTGTATTAAGGCGTGTGTGACTGTATGAAGACATGTGTGACTGTATTAAGACGTGTCGGACTGTATTAAGACATGTGACTGTATTAAGACATGTGACTGTATTAAGACGTGTGTGACTGTATTAAGACATGTGTGACTGTATTAAGACGTGTCGGACTGTATGAAGACATGTGTGACTGTATGAAGACGTGTCGGACTGTATTAAGACGTGACTGTATTAAGACATGTGACTGTATTAAGACGTGTGTGACTGTATGAAGACATGTGTGACTGTATTAAGACGTGTCGGACTGTATTAAGACATGTGACTGTATTAAGACATGTGACTGTATTAAGACATGTATGACTGTATTAAGACATGTGTGACTGTATTAAGACATGTGTGACTGTATTAAGACATGTATGACTGTATTAAGACATGTATGACTGTATTAAGACATGTGACTGTATTAAGACGTGTGTGACTGTATGAAGACATGTGTGACTGTATTAAGATGTGTCGGACTGTATTAAGACATGTGACTGTATTAAGACATGTGACTGTATTAAGACATGTATGACTGTATTAAGACATGTGTGACTGTATTAAGACATGTGTGACTGTATTAAGACATGTATGACTGTATTAAGACATGTATGACTGTATTAAGACATGTGACTGTATTAAGACATGTGTGACTGTATTAAGACGTGTGTGACTGTATTAAGACATGTATGACTGTATTAAGACATGTATGACTGTATTAAGACATGTATGACTGTATTAAGACATGTGACTGTATTAAGACATGTGACTGTATTAAGACATGTATGACTGTATTAAGACATGTATGACTGTATTAAGACATGTATGACTGTATTAAGACATGTGACTGTATTAAGACATGTGTGACTGTATGAAGACATGTGTGACTGTATTAAGACGTGTCGGACTGTATTAAGACATGTGTGACTGTATTAAGACATGTGTGACTGTATTAAGACATGTATGACTGTATTAAGACATGTGACTGTATTAAGACATGTGACTGTATTAAGACATGTGTGACTGTATTAAGACATGTGTGACTGTATTAAGACATGTATGACTGTATTAAGACATGTGACTGTATTAAGACATGTGACTGTATTAAGACGTGTGTGACTGTATGAAGACATGTGTGACTGTATTAAGACGTGTCGGACTGTATTAAGACATTTTACTGTATTAAGACATGTGACTTTATTAAGACGTGTGTGACTGTATTAAGACATGTGTGACTGTATTAAGACGTGTCGGACTGTATGAAGACATGTGTGACTGTATGAAGACGTGTCGGACTGTATTAAGACGTGACTGTATTAAGACATGTGTGACTGTATTAAGACATGTGACTGTATTAAGACGTGTGTGACTGTATTAAGACATGTGACTTTATTAAGACGTGTGTGACTGTATTAAGACATGTGTGACTGTATTAAGACGTGTCGGACTGTATGAAGACATGTGTGACTGTATGAAGACGTGTCGGACTGTATTAAGACGTGACTGTATTAAGACATGTGTGACTGTATTAAGACATGTGACTGTATTAAGACGTGTGTGACTGTATTAAGACATGTCGGACTGTATGAAGACATGTATGTCCTGAACATGTGCTGTCCCTCTCTCTGCCTGTGTTTCTGTCCCCGGTCCAGCTGAAGAATAAGTTCATGAAGAAGATTCCTCGTGACGCCGAGGCTTCCAACGTCTTGATTGGGGAGGTGGACTTTCTGGAGAAACCCTTTGTTTCCTTTGTGCGCTTGGCTCAAGCCACGACGCTGGGGGGTCTTACTGAGGTCCCTGTCCCCACAAGGTTTAGCTCTCCCTCATTCTCTGTGTAGCACGTGTGTGTGTGTGTGTGTGTGTGTGTGTGTGTGTGTGTGTGTGTGTGTGTGTGTGTGTGTGTGTGTGTGTGTGTGACTCTAGTCTCATATCTGCTACCCTTCACTCACTCGGCAGGTTTCTCTTCATCTTGCTGGGTCCTCTTGGTAAAAGCAAGTCCTACAACGAGATCGGCAGAGCTATCGCCACGCTCATGGTGGATGATGTGAGTGTATATGAGTCGTCCACCCCAGTTCTCACACACACACACACACACACACACACACACACACACACACACACACACACAGACAAGACTTAAAATCAGGTTGTAACTGCTTCTATCAAACCAGTGGGACATCAGAGCAGCTACAGTGTATCATCACATGCTGGTTCATGTTGTGTTGTTACCCCGCCAGTTGTTCAGTGTTGTGGCTTATAAAGCAGCTACAGTGTGTCATCACATGCTGGTTCATGTTGTGTTGTTACCCCGCCAGTTGTTCAGTGACGTGGCTTATAAAGCAGCTACAGTGTGTCATCACATGCTGGTTTATGTTGTGTTGTTACCCCACCAGTTGTTCAGTGATGTGGCTTATAAAGCAGCTACAGTGTATCATCACATGCTGGTTTATGTTGTGTTGTGTTGTTACCCCGCCAGTTGTTCAGTGATGTGGCTTATAAAGCAGCTACAGTGTGTCATCACATGCTGGTTTATGTTGTGTTGTTACCCCACCAGTTGTTCAGTGATGTGGCTTATAAAGCAGCTACAGTGTATCATCACATGCTGGTTTATGTTGTGTTGTGTTGTTACCCCGCCAGTTGTTCAGTGATGTGGCTTATAAAGCAGCTACAGTGTGTCATCACATGCTGGTTTATGTTGTGTTGTTACCCCGCCAGTTGTTCAGTGATGTGGCTTATAAAGCCAGGGACCGTGAGGACCTGATTGCAGGTGTCGACGAGTTCCTCGATGAGGTGATAGTTCTTCCTCCAGGGGAGTGGGACCCCAAAATCCGGATCGAACCTCCCAAAAATCTTCCATCTGCAGAAATGAGGTATGACGAAACGTCAGGTGACAGACTCTAACTGACGTCACTTTCCAGTTAAATGTCCTTTAGGCAAACGTTGTTCTTCTGCACACCTCCTTTCTCCTTCTCTCTCTCCAACAGGAAGTCAGTACTGAACCTGAATGAACTCGGTCAGATGAACGGCTCAGCTGGGGGTGCACGCGGTGAAGAAGATGAGGTGATGCCGGCTGTCCACGAACTGGGGGAAGAGCTGGCATTTACGGGGAGGTATGGGAGGACTTTCAGGAGCCTTTGCTCATGTCTCAGCTGAAGTGCTGGACTGGCGTCTGGCCTTGATGTGGTGATCTCTGCTGCAGACGTGTGATGTGTTGACTGGTGCTTTGTGGGGGTGATGACAGGTTCTGTGGTGGCTTATGGCTGGACATCAAGAGGAAAGCGCCCTGGCTGTGCAGTGACATTTGCGATGGCTTCCATATCCAATCGGTCTCCGCCGTGCTGTTCATCTACCTGGGCTGCATCACGAACGCCATCACTTTTGGAGGGCTGCTGGGCGACGCCACCGATAATTACCAAGTAATCACTCTTATCCTGACGCAAACGACGTTGAGAGAGTGCTGTGTTAGCAGCCAGTAGATGTTATTTTTTGGGTGAAAGGGGGACTCCGCCTCACAGTCTCTCTCCCCCTCCCCCTCCCCCTCCCCCACCCCCACCCTGCTGCCACAGGGTGTGATGGAGAGCTTCCTTGGCACGGCCTTGGCAGGGACGGTGTTCTGTCTCTTAAGTGGCCAGCCTCTCATTATTCTGAGTTCCACCGGACCCATCCTCATCTTCGAAAAACTCCTCTATGAATTCAGCAAGTAAGATACACACACACACACACACACACACACACACACACACACACACACACACAGAGTCTAGTGTGAAGTGTTGTGCACACCAGCATGTGCGACATGAGCCTGCGCCACACCGTCACGCCCCGGGTTCCTTGTCTTGGTCCTCAGGAAGAACGACATAGACTACATGGAGCTGCGGCTGTGGATCGGGCTGCATTCCTGTCTGCAGTGTCTGATCCTCGTGGCCTCGGATGCCAGCTACATCATCAAGTACATGACCCGGTTTACTGAGGAAGGTTTCTCCAGCCTCATCTCCTTCATCTTCATCTCTGACGCGATTAAGAAGATGGTGGGTAAACACATCACGCGTGATGAACGCAAACTCACTCTCTCTACTGCCTCTGTCTTACATACACACACACGCACACACATACACACACACACACACAAACACACACACAAACACACACACACAAACACACACACAAACACACACACACACACACACACACACACGCATGCACACACGCATGCACAAACACACACACAAACACACACACACACCTGCACACAAACACACACACACCTGCACACACTCACACATGCACACACACCTGCACACCTGCACACACACACACACACCTGCACACACACACACTGCAGTATAGAGCAAACGTGAGAAAAGAAGCGCCCCCCGTGAGGCTTGTGAGGATGATGCCAACACTAAAGAGTAAACAGGGGTATGTGTAGAGACTGCCGGTGTGACACTGACACAACATGCTGACCAGCGAGGCACGTGAGACACGTGTGTTATTGATGACTGTATTCATGTTTTGACAGGTAGGAGCCTTCAAGTACTACCCAATCAACCGTGGCTTCAAGCCCGATTTTGTCACGGCTTACAAATGTGAATGCATATCTCCAGATCAAGGTGAGTATCACAGCTTTCTTTTTCTTCTTTGTTTTCTTAGACTTTACATATATATATATATATATCAAGGTAGATGTAGGAAAAAAAACGAAATATCCCATATCAAAAACTGGAAGCTCACAGTGAAGCCAGACATGTCTGCTTGCTTTCAAAAGTACAGAGGTTTAAAGCTGGCTGGGTTGTTCTGCATCAATCAATCAATCAATCAATCAATCAATCAATCAATCAATCAATCAATCAATCAACCAATCAATCAACCAGTCAACCAACCAATCAATCAATCAATCAATCTATCAATCAATATATCTATCTATCTATCTATCTATCTATCTATCTATCTATCTATCTATCTATCTATCTATCTATCTATCTATCTATCTATCTATCTATCTATCTATCTATCTATCTATCTATCTATCTATCTATCAAATTCATTGAACGTGTTAAGAAACATAAGCATAAAAACTAATAGAGGGGTAAGAAGAGGTTGAGAACTTTTCCAGGCCTACCCCCTTATGCACTGATAATGTAAAATGCACTGATAATGTAAAATGAAATTTCAATTTGCAGACATCAGTGTGATATCTATTTCAGTGACTCAAACAAATCACCCTATTTTGACAAAAACAATAAAAAAAAAACTGGTTACTGGTATATTCTCCTAACTGTTGAATATTTTATGTCTGGAGAATGTTTTTAGTTCAGATAAAGTAGCACGTTTTCAGCTCATCACATCAGTTATTCCACAAACCAGCTGCCTTGGCTGTAACAGTGATGATCTGCATCTGTCCTTACTGGGGCTATTTTGAATATACAGGTTCCTCACAAATTGTGTTTACTTTCTCTCAGTTGGAACAGCTCTTGAATATACTAATAGGCAATTGTTGATTTATTACTCTGTACACAATTTGACTAGTTTTAAAAGCAACCAAATCTTTTAATTTTAGTGCTTTTAGTTGGATAAAAGTGGATGTGTTGGTTCTCTGTAAGTGGTTTTATTTACAACTCATATAGTTCTTTTTTGGAAGTTGAACATTGGATCTTTGCTTGTTCTATACATGTTCCCCCCACTTGCATACAGTAGGTAATGTATGGGAAAATGAAGGAACAGTACATTGTATATAGGGAAGCTTGATTTAGTAGATCTTTGGCTTTGTTCAATATTGGCATTGATTTGGATATTTTAGCTTTAATATAAATTATGTAAGTCAGTAATTAAGTAAGTAAGTAAGTAAGTAAGTAAGTAAGAGTTTATTTATATAGCACCTTTTTAAAACAAAGTTACAAAGTGCTGTACAAGATACATATACAGAAAACAGAAACAACATACATATACAGTTATATACAGAAAAGTAAAAATTACAACCCCATTACAGGGAAGGCAAGTCGTTACAGATGGGTTTTGAGAAGTTTTTTAAAGCTGTTCACAGAATCAGCTGATCTAGAGAGGGGCGGGGCTGTTCCAGAGGGACGAGGCCCTTATGACAAAAACACAGTCACTCTTGGATTTGTGGAGGAAACAGGGTATAGATAAGAGACCCTGGTCGGAAGATTTGAGTGACCCAGAGGTGGAGTAACGATGCAAATGTTCGGATATGTATAAAGAGGCAAGACCATGTAGGGCGATATATGTGATAAACAGTATCTTGAAGTATATTCTATAAGTTACTGCGAGCCAATGAAGGGATGCGAGGATTGGTATGATGTGGGCTCTAAGCTTGGTATTGGTTAGCGTCCTGGCCACAGTGTTTTGAACGAGTTGCAGGCAGGACAGGTATGCTTGGCTGAGACAGGAGAAAAGAGCTGTGCAGTAGTCAAGGTGTGAAAAATTAGGGTGATTGACTTGATTATTGCGATGTTCTGGAGTTGGAAAAAGGTTTGCACAAGCTTGTTTATGTGTAGGTCGAAATTCAGATTTTGGTCAAAGAGTATCCCAGCACGGTGGCCCAGTGGTTAGCTCTGTTGCCTCACAGCAAGAAGGTCCTGGGTTTGAATCCCAGGCTGTCCCAGGTCCTTTTTTGTGTGGAGTTTGCATGGTCTCCCTGTGTCTGCGTGGGTTTCCTCCGGGTGCTCAGGTTTTCTCCCACCATCAAAAAGACATACATGTTTGGGTTATACTCCTACCTGTACTCCTGACCAAGGCAATGGAAAGAAGAACTGGAGTCGGTCCCCAGGCGCTGTACCAAAGCTTCCCACTGCTCCTACACAATAGGATGGGTTAAATGCAGAAAACAAATTCGTTGTATTAATACAATTCGGTGTAAGAATACAATGACAAAATAAATTTCACTTCCTTTCTTGAAGAGGGTTTAGAATTGGTGGCCAGGGGGCCAATACAAGTTTCACCTCTGAGACAAACTTATTAGGACCAATAAGGAGAACCTCAGTTTTGTCCGAATTGAGCTGAAGGAAATTGAGAGACATCCATTCCTTAAAAGGGTACCAATATTACCCATATCATTTGGTTTAACTGATAAATACAGCTGCATGTCATCAGCATAGCAGTGGTGAGAGATGCAAGTGAACTGGCCAACCAGATTGCCTAGAGGTAACATGTAGCTTGAGAAAAGGTTGGGACCACGGATGGAACCCTGCAGAACTCCATAGAATATAGTGGCAGTTGACGACAAAGTTGTCTATGGCAATCTGAAACTTTCTGTTAGACAGATAGGATGCAAGCCATCTGAGAGCAGAGCCCAAGATACCAACCCACTTATTTAAACATTCAACCAAGATGGAATGATAGTATCAAAAGCAAGCAAGCAAAAGCAGGCAAAATTTTATTTATATAGCACTTTTAAAAACATACAGTTCCAAAGTGCTTTACAAACAAAATATGAATAAATACATGACTGAATGAATATCAAACATGGCACAGCGAGTAACACACCAACCTAAAAATGAAACAAAACAGAAGGCAGGGGTGGGCATCTATAAACAGGCTTGCCTGAAACGATGGGTTTTCAAAGTTTCATAACTTTGAGAGAAAAAAAAAGATATAGACCTGCCGCCCAATGAATGCTCCTAAAATTGCATATATGTGCATTAAATTGAGTTTTAGATCAATTGCAGAAAAAGTTATGATCAGATCTACCTAAAACGACCATGAGCGGTCAACATGACTGTCTCGTAATTTGTGCGTGATGGTGTTCGTCATGTCAGTATTTATGACGTGTGTTGGTGACGCAATTTCCTTTGTGAAGTTCGTTGCTTTGTCCTAGAAACACACTAGCGCCCTCCAGTGCAGAGAAATAGTCTAAACTGGATGTGTGATTATGGCCAACATATCTGGTTACAGACACCGTTACAGACGCATCATGACTACCACCGAGGCGCTGCAGTTTTTACTGGCATTGAATAGCGGCCATTTTACATTGTTTGAAAAGTAGTATTAAAGTTGTTAAAATATTAATTTTGGTGTCAGTTAGTTTCATAACAGACATACTAACATATGTAATGCATTAATAGCTCAGCTGGGTATTTATCTTGACACAACATAGAGTTTAAAAAACCTTTTTAGGTAGGAGTGAGACCCCAGTCATCTCTTGACTTTGATAATGCTGTGTATGTACAGAGTAGGTGATCAATAAAACCTGACTCACCAATTGGGTTTTAATTTTACTTTGATTAATTTTAATTTTATTTTAATGTTGCAGAAGTTGTTGTTATCATATAGCTGAACCTATTGTATCAACAATTTGGTGCACTCTGTCCATTTTTAGGACTTAATAAATAATGTATCTGTCTTGTCTGTTTCTGCCTTGTTCCCTTTGACTGCTGTCTGATTGAGTGAGTATACAAACCATATAATAAAAACCTCACTGTAGTAAAGCAGAACTGTCAGAGGCTGATGATACCAACTAGCAAAACACTGAGAAGTCACGTTGTTGGAGAATTGCCGTCTTTCCCTCATATTGCCTCCATCACATAGTTCTGGTTGATGCAGCACCATTATTACATACTTTGTTTCAGTTTTAACCATCATATGTTTTTGACCCACCTTGTCTCTGTGCTCTGCAGCATCTGCACTTGGCTTAAATGTGTCAGCCCCCCTGGCAGATGACAACATGACTGTGTTGGTAAGTGACCCAACACAGAGAACCCGAGATAGAATGTAAACGGAACTTGGATAAATATTTGTTATTAACCAGAATTAAAGCAAGTAATTGTGCTACAATGATTTAACTGTGCTCAAACACTTGTAGTTTATACTTGCTTGTCTTTGTTGACATTTTACTTAAGAAACGAGTAAAATTTACCAATCAGTAAAATCAGAAGGCCTTTTTGTTGACAGTACTCATTGTTGACAGTACTTAGTAAAATCATTGCTGGGAACAGAGTGGTTTAGCATTTACCATCGTCTAAAATTTCTAGGCTATTGTGTATTCTCTCTGCTTTTTGTGTTCTTTTCAGAATCAGAATCAGAAACACTGTCATTTCTTTTCATGCACATGCAACACAAAGACAAAAACACATCCAAAAACTACAAGAGGTACAAGAACTCATATATCCAAACTAACACATAGTATGTCTAAACTACACACACACACACACACACACACACACAAAATCACTGTCCAGGAGAGCGAACGCCAGCCAGGTCAGGATGACTGTTGGAACTGCCGGTCTGCATGGGCTAGCAGTTAGCTTAGCCTGCCCCGCTTTCACATCCTGTCAGACTACCCTTGGTGCTTCCTCTTCGGGCGCAGCTCCAGTCAGGGCCGTGGTCCTTGGGCCTACAGGATGCAGCAGAGACACCTTCAACACACCTCCCTGCACGCCACACGACGACACTAAAAACACAGTCAAGTCAAGGCTAATTTCTTTTCTCTTCTCTGCTTCTATTAATTTTGCTTCCTTTCCACTCCCCTCTTCCTTCTCTCTGGCTTTCCCTGGTACATCCTGTCTCGAAATCCCCCAATCCTGTATCTTCATCTTGCATACCACTCCTTTCCCCTTCTTCTTTCTCTTATGTCCATGTAGTACAACCTAACAGACCTTGACTGGAGTATGATGAGTAAAAAAGACTGTTTAAAGTACGGCGGTGCCCTGGTGGGGAATGCCTGTAAGTACGTCCCAGACTTGGCCCTCATGTCCTTCATCTTGTTCTTTGGTACCTACTCCATGACTGTCTCGCTCAAGAAGTTCAAATCCAGCCGCTACTTTCCAACCAAGGTAAGACAGGCTGATGCATATTACAGACCTTTGATAGAAAATACCATGGCTATGATATGGCTGCAACAGAGGCTTTGTTCCATCCTTGGTCCCAGGCTAACTCCTCCATTTTCCTTACCTCCAACTCTTCCCACTATCTCACCCTCGTTCCTCAAATCCTCTCCATTCTTCAAATTTCATTCCTGCACCCCCACCTCCTTCCCCGATTCCCTGCATCATGACTTTCCCTGTTTGCTCCAGTTCCGTACACTGATTGGTGACTTCTCCATCATCATTTCTATCCTGGTCTTCTGTGGGCTGGACTGCCTGCTGGAGCTGGATACACCCAAACTGCACGTGCCCACTGAGATCAAGGTCCATCCCTCCCTCAATTCCTCTTCCGTGTCACCCGTTTGCCATGCCTTGTTTGCCACCGCCTAAACATGTTGCCCTATGCAGGGATGCGGTCTATATTCTTATTTAACAACAATCAAATTGTGTTACAAGCCTTGACTATCAATGCCTCTGGAGTCAGTTGTGTAATGTATACCCTGTAATGGCCTGGCTGGTGTATTTTACTTTTTCTCCTGTCTTTTCTTTCTCATGTATGGACCTTCTTTTGTCTCTGTTAATCTCACATTCCACCTCTCCCTGTGTGATGTGCATCTGGTTTCACGTCTCTCTCCTTCTCCATCACACGTTGTCTACCCGTGTTTGTCTACCCTTTGTCTTTGTGTATTGTTTGTTGTTGGGCCAATAGCTGAGGAAGCTAATCAGTGATTTTTCCATCTTCATGTCAATCATGTCCTTTGTGGGTTTGGATATGTTGATTGGGTTAGATACACCCAAACTCATTGTTCCAACAGAGTTCAAGGTATTCACTCCCTAACAAAAGTTTGTGTTTGCAATTGTGTGTATTAACAAAATGATTGTCTGATTTGTTATAATACTATATATATATTGTGTATTGTGATGATCTTTCTGCATGTATAAACGTGTGTGTGTGAGTATGTCTGTGTCACATCAAATGCATGTATTAATTTCACACCGATGTAAATGATAATCCAATTGTTTAAATCCATATTCTGCATGCATTTGTGTGTCTGTGTATGCCTCTTGTGCATTTACGTGTATGTGTGTGCATGTGTGTGTGTGTGTGTGTGTATTTGTGTGTGTGTGTGTGTGTGGGTGGGTGTCTGTAACGCAGCCCACACGTCCAGACCGTAGTTGGCTTGTGATGCCGTTTGGGAAGAACCCGTGGTGGGTATATCTAGGCAGCTTTGTCCCTGCTCTCCTTGTCACGATCCTCATCTTCATGGACCAGCAGATTAGTGCCGTAATTGTCAACCGCAAGGAGAATAAACTTAAGGTTTGCAAAATTCAGCTGTCTCTATGTATGACTGTGAATTTAAACAAATAGCTTATAAACAGCAGATACACAATCTGTAATCTAGAACATAAACTATAAAACTAAGTTGTTGTTCAAAAATATGGTTGCAATGGTTATTCGGTGTGTTTTAAGCTATAGTCATGGATACTATAGTCATGAACCATGGCTAGATATGTGTGTCTTTTCTCATCCATGTCTACTCCCTCACCCCCACCTTTCACCCAACTGCAGAAAGGTTGTGGCTACCACTTGGACCTGCTCTGGGTTGGTATACTGATGGCTGTATGTTCCTTCATGGGCTTGCCCTGGTATGTAGCTGCCACTGTCATCTCCATCGCCCACATTGACTCTCTAAAAATGGAAAGTGAGTCCAGCGCCCCTGGAGAACAGCCCCAGTTCCTAGGTGTCCGGTAAGGCTGCCCTGACACCGGGTGTATATTTGTGTGGGTGTTTTAAATGTGTGAATTAAAGACATGTTTCTGTTTCGTTGTCTAGTGAGCAGAGGTTAACAGGCACTCTGGTGTTTGTTCTAACTGGAGTCTCTGTGTTCCTGGCACCTGTCCTTCAGGTCAGCTGGTTGTAAAATGGTCAGGGAGGATTTCCTGAAATTGTTTTTACAAAGCCAGTTAAATATGACACAATATCATGTCATAACTTTGCTACGATTGCTGTGTTTCTTCAGTACATCCCCATGCCCGTGCTGTACGGAGTCTTCCTCTACATGGGCGTAGCGTCACTGAGTGGCATCCAGGTAGATGAGCTGTTAGCATGAACACGTGCACATTGATGAGCGTGTGCCCATGCCAATCAATTTTTGTTTGAAGACTGAACTCCACTGGTATGACTTTTGCAGTTTTGGGAGAGGATCAAGCTGTATCTGATGCCAGCCAAGCACCAACCAGACTTTTCCTTCCTCCGCCATGTGCCTCTGAGACGCGTTCATCTTTTTACCCTCGTCCAGATAGTTTGTCTGGCTGTCCTCTGGATTCTCAAATCCACTTTCTTAGCAATCATCTTCCCAGTCATGGTGAGTTTGTGTGTTTGTCTGTGTCTGTATGCGTATGTGTGCGTGCATACGTAAGTGTGCGTGCACACACCCCTCTCAGCCCCTAAGGATTTATCTACATTTACCACCCGTTCAGGGAAAAGGTTCCTGACATTTTGACCAAAATTAGCTTCTCTTGTTGTGACTGTGGTGAACTGTGATAAACCGGCTGTGTGAACTGGGGTACTCCACATCCAAACTTGTATGGCAGAAAAACGCTCTGTCTCTCCTCCCCACCCCCACCCCCCACACCAACGCTGCGTATAAGAGTTTACCTCATAAGCCCTCACAACGCACAAATTCCTCTGCAGCGACAGCAGCAAATGACACAGCGGCTCGATCACTAAATTAACAGCTACCAGTGAAACAGCTACGGACTTCAAACAATGGAGTTGGCACTCCAGACGCAACAAGACACAAACTTCAACAAGGGCGGCTGAGTAACAATGAGCAACATCCATAGAACAAACACTTTCTCTTTTCTTTAACCTTATTTTTTTTTGGCCTTCTTCTCCGCCATTGTTAGATAGTGATAGTAGAGAGAGACAGGAAAGGCAGGGGAGAGAGAGAGGATGCCATGCAGCAAAGGGCCCGGGTCGCATCTGAACCCAGGCTGTGGTAAGGACTCAACCTTATGTGGTACCGCTCTATCAGCTGAGCCACTGGGGCACCCCACCAAACAGTGTTTTGGTAGAAACAGTAGACCAGACTGTAGAGCAGCATGCATCTACCTGATAACACAAACCACAAGGCAATAACATCGTCCAACCATTACAAGGGGTTGTATCATGTATTGTTGGATAAGAATTCCTCACAGGGCCTTTAAAGTCCAATCCCCACCCTTATAAACAATACAGTGACTGCAGGTGTCCCCACCCTTATAAACAATACAGTGACTGCAGATTTCCCCACCCTTATAAACAATACAGTGACTGCAGGTACCCCCACCCTTATAAACAATACAGTGACTCCAGGTACCTCCACCCTTATAAACAATACAGTGACTCCAGGTACCTCCACCCTTATAAACAATACAGTGACTGCAGGTGTCCCCACCCTTATAAACAATACAGTGACTCCAGGTACCTCCACCCTTATAAACAATACAGTGACTGCAGGTGTCCCCACCCTTATAAACAATACAGTGACTGCAGGTACCCCCACCCTTATAAACAATACACTGACTGCAGGTACCCCCACCCTTATAAACAATCCAGTTGCATAACGACCCAAACCAACAATCAGTTTCAAATAAAAAATTTGGATGTGACCATTAACTAGAGGTACAGTGGCCATGTGTACTATTCACAGAGGATTGAGGAATGTTTGCATTCACAGCATTGTAAGATGGTGGCAGATGTGCTCTTAGCCCCCCCCCCCCCCCGGTTCAGTGATGGTCATTCCCTCTTCACATACTAGATGGCCTCTTTGACTCCCCGTTCAAACCAGCGTTCCTCCCTATCAAGGATGTGCACATCCTCATCCTTGAAAGAGTGGCAACTGGCATGTAGAAGGTGTAGACTGTGTAGAAGGTGTAGACTGTGTAGAAGGTGTAGACTGTGTAGAAGGTGTAGACTGTGGAGTCCTGGTCTGATGTGTTCGCTCTCCTGTGTTGTGTCATCCTTTTGGCCAGCGTCTGTTTAGTTTCTCCCATGTACAAGTCACGGCAGTCCTCCTGGTACTTAACAGCATACACTATATCGCTCTTTCTGTGCTGGGGACCCGATCCTTGGGGTGGATCAACTTCTGGTGCAGCGTGTTTTTGGGTTTGAAAGCAACTGAGACGCAGTGTTTGGAAAATATGCGTCTCAACTGTTCCAACACTCCCGCCACAAACAGAATCACCACTGGTTTACACTTTGTCCTTCTCCTCTCTTCAATAGGCTGGTGCACTGTTTGTACGGCTTCCTGGCTTTGCCAAACGGCCAGTTAGGATAACCACACTTAACCAGGGCCTGTTTAATGTGGGATTTCTCCCCTTCCCCGGCCGCTGTGTTGGTGGGGACGTGGTCAGCTCAGTGGTACAGCGTCCTGATGACTCCTTGTTTGTGCTCCAGTGGATGATGAGAGTCACACCTTAAGTACTGATCAGTATGTGTTGGTTTACATAAACATCAACAATCACATGTCCCCCATCACCAACTGCAGTTTCACAGTGTAAGAAGACTAACCTGTCATGGTCCACATCCTCCCTGGTGAACTTGATGTGGTTGTCCACAGAGTTAATGTGCTACATCCTGAGATATAATTTTAACCCAGGTGTCATCCACAAATCTGAACCAATGGCTAGGTGGTGTCCCTGGATAGGACATCAGAGCCTCTTTTCCACTTCCTCCATATACAAGTTGGCCACTACAGGTGAGACTGGGGAACCCATAGCACACCCATGCCTCTGCCTGTAGTACTGCCCCCTGTATGTGAAGTACATGGACTGAAGACACAGCTTCAGGAGCAGACACACTTGATCAGTGTTAAGGGTGGTCTTATTGCTAAGGGTGGTGTCGTTTTGTAATTTCATACGGACTACCTCCACTGCTTCATCAACAGGAATGCATGTGAAGAGAGACGTGACATCATAAGAGACCGTTGTTTCATCCCCCTCCATAATGATGTCGCTCACCTGATCCACAACATCCAGTGTTCTGGATGGTCTCTCCACCTCCTGCTAATATCTGTAGGCCAGTGTTTTTCAGCTGGCATGCTGTGGCACGCTAATGTGCTGTTAGAGCTGACCTTGTGCGTCGTAGGGATTTTTCAGATTGTGCTCATGAAAAGAGATAGAACGGATAGATCACTTTTACAGGGCAACTTTTGAGCAATGTTTTTCCACTTTGCGTGTCCATGATGAGCAAAAGTAGAATAGAAGTCTGCTTGATTCCCACCATGTGTAGATTCTAGGCCTGCTGGTGGTGCGGAAGATGCTGGATCTGGTGTTTTCACAACACGACTTAGCCTGGCTTGATGACATTCTACCTGACAAGGACAAGAAGAAGAAGGAGGATGAGAAGAAGAAGAACAGGGAGGGACAAGACCCAGACAGCGACAAGGAGGTGAGAGACAGACACATCGAGCAAACCTGATGTGCTACATCGTGTACTTGTACTTTTTAGCAGACACACAACATACACACATACAAATCTCTCCGGCCCTCAAATTTCAGTAAATGCAAACTACAGTTTACAAACTACATCTACTAGTGATTCAATAGTTTGAGGTGGTTGGTTTCTTTTCAGGGTATACTTTTTTCCATAAATGTGTTTATCACTCCATCTGCTGAGTGTGTCACTCCTGGGTGTGTTCTCTCTAACTAATGTCTTTCTCCTCTCTGTCCCACAGTGTTGCTGAAAAGGCACTGTATAACACTTACTAAAGATCCTGTTTGTCTATCTGTCTATCCTCCTGTCTGCCTTTTCCAGTTTGTTTCTTCGTTGTATAGTAGAAAGTCATGCCCATTCCAGCAGATAGAGCATGCATGTTGGAACACCGTCGGTGTGCAGTTCATGCCCACGCTGCTATGTTAACGCAAAAACTCATCAGCATTAAAGTGACATTTCACCAGGACATTGTTAAAGAGCAGTTTCACCATTCCAATACTAATGATAATTGTTAAGATTTAGAAAGACTGGGCGTCTGGGTGGCGTGGCGGTCTATTCCGTTGCCTACCAACGCTGGGATCGCCGGTTCGAATCCCCGTGTTACCTCCGGCTTGGTCAGGCGTCCCTACAGACACAATTGGCCGTGTCTGCGGGTGGGAAGCCAGATGTGGGTATGTGTCCTGGTCGCTGCACTAGCGCCTCCTCTGGTCGGTCGTGGCACCTGTTTGGGGGGAGGGGCACCTGGGGGGAATAGCGTGATCCTCCCACGTGCTACGTCCCCCTGGTGAAACTCCTCACTGTCAGGTGAAAAGAAGCGGCTGGTGACTCCACATGTATTGGAGGAGGCATGTGGTAGTCTGCAGCCCTCCCCAGATCAGCAGAGGGGAATTGGCTGGGTACAATTGGGGAGAAAAAGGGGGGAAAATCCCCCCCAAAAAAGAAAAGGAAGATTTAGAAAGACTGGAAAGCTGATCATTGAAAGCAGTCTGCAGCAACTTCACACTAAGGCACACTTGTTGCAATCAACTGGTTCCTTGTTCTGTCAGCCCGAGAGCTCCCTCCCTCCGTCTGAGAAGATCCCAATGAAGACCATAGATCCTCCTTCAGACACAGCCCCCACCTTTGTAAACGTTACCAAAAAAAGTCAAACCTCTGATTGTGAGTAAAGCATTCCTTTCCCCTACTGCTTTGTTGTATGTTGTGTGCATTTCAGCCAACCTGTGTATTTTTGTTTTTCGTCTTATTCGTTGAGTTTGACAGATGGGAGTGTTCATAGAACATTTGGTAGAAGTTATTCATGACTACGGATCTGCGTATTTCCCTGTCTTCATATTTCATCTCAAGTATTAACTGCTCAACCGTAGCTGTGCAAAAGACAGCTGCAGTCACAGCTGCAGTAATGCTAGACATGTCTGTGGTCCAGAGCAAGCTCCCATCTGAAGTCATCAGTCACAACGGTCATCCCTGCCACAGGGGTATAATGGCTAATGATTCTATGTATGTATTTCCTTTACTGTCTATTGTGTCTGTGTTTGTATGGATTTGTAAATGTGTCTTCATATGCCCATGTTTACTTGTTTTTGTTTGTTTTTGTTTGTGGTTGTGTTTTTGTGTATGTTTCTATGTGTGTTTGTTTTACAGGAAATGAACCCTTACTCTGACTATAATGAATTAAACAACAGGTAAAGTTTGCTCCAGCTACATGAGCCCTGCAGTGATTTGATATACTAACCCATCACAAACACCATCACCCAGACGACACCAACTACAGATATACTTTACTTAAGCTCTTTTTTTTTCAACAGTTGCATCATCGAAAGCTTATAGTCATGTTGGACAGTGATTTCAGTGTATTTTCTTCAACTAAAATTATTTTGTTCCCTGCCATTGTTTTTTACACTGCATGCAAATAGCTGAGAACATTTCAGTGTTGTTTACATTTGAAATGAAATCAGTAAGCATTGCTAATTGCTATTAAAATCTCCTGTAAATAATAGGCATGTAGTTCAGGACAATTGCTAGACCATGGTTGAGTCAAAACCTTCACCAATAGTCTTCCGTTATTGCAAAGGTAATTAAATTGTAGTAAATTGTGGCATATCTAGACAGAATATTATGACAACACACTTTTCTTTAGCTGAGAATGTCTTAAGTTTGTGTTGTCATCCTGCTGGTTTACCACTGATATTCACTGTATGAAAAGATTAACTAAACTAGCTAAAACTGAAACTGGATACCAAGACCTAGCTCACCTTTGTGCATGCACCTGAAAGCAACACAGATGTCTGGTTTACCTTGTCTGTCTGCATCTCATGCTATTTCTTCATCCATAAGGCCTCTGCACACAAAGTCCCAATTTTTCGTTCGAAATTTTCACATTAAAAAAATAAGTACAATCTGAACCTCACATGTTTGTACACAAATTTTACATACCATTCTCAGAAGGAACCTGTCAAAGGAATCGGCATAAATAGGTGTTGTGTGTGTGTCTGTGTGTGTGTGTGTGCATGTGTGTGTGTGTGCGTGTGTGTGTGTGTTCAAGATAAACTGAATTGCGGTAATTGGTCCTCTTGTTTTTAACGTTTGGCTTGAGTATTCCTCATGCCACAAACTGGGCCAGTGACATTCTGAAGTAAATTTCAGAGTGATCAGGAAAGTTGTGCAGCAGCAATACTCTGTATCAGTCTGTATCAGTCTGTATCAGTCTGTGCAGATCGTAACCCACTCTTGACACAGTAGATGGCTGTAGCCTAATAGACCCTTTTTGAATTTAATTTTTTTCTCCCTAAAGGAGAGAAAAACATAGTCACCCTCACAGCTTGAAGACTCAAGGCCTTTGCACACCAAGTCCGAATTTTTCAAACACAACTTTTGCACTTTGAAAAAGAAATACGACCTCAAGTTGTATATGCAAGTTTTGTATACATACACCAACTCCAAAAAAGTCACGCTTCAAAAATATTTTCAAAACAGTTTCGATTTTCTGCGTTTTTATGCATCCATCAAAGGAATCTTATATATATACATACACACTACATAGGAGGAGAACTTTACCTGCCTGACTGCATTGTGCCAACTGTAAAGTTTGGTGGAGGAGGGATAATGGTATGGGGTTGTTTTTCAGGGGTTGGGCTAGGCCCCTTACTTGCAGTGAAGGGAAATCTTAATGCTTTAGCATACCAAGACATTTTGGGCAATTCTATGCTTTCAACTTTGTGGGAACAGCTTGGGAGGGCCCGTTTCTATTCCAGCATGACTGTGCCCCAGTGCACAAAGCAAGGTCCAGTAAGACATGGTTGGATGAGTTTCGTATGGAAGAATTTGGCTGGCCCACACAGAACCCTGGCCTCAACCCCATCGAACACTTTTGGGATGAACTAGAACAGAAATTGTGAGCCAGGTCTTCTCGTCCAACATCAGTGCCTGACCTCACACAAATGCTCTTCTAGATGAATGGGCAAACATTCCCACAGACACACTCCAAAATCTTGTGGAAAGCCTTCCCAGAAGAGTTGAAGCTTGTATAGCTGCAAAGGCGGACCAACTCAAACGACATCAGATCCTCCTTTTATCACCACCCAGTTAGCGCACTTTGCACTGGCCTACCCTTTGCAACCTCCCTCACCTCTCCACATCCCACCCTATCCCACCTCGCTCTCCTCTCCCCCGACAAGGTCCTCAACCTCATCACATCCAGTCGCCCCACCACATGCTCGCTTGACCCGGTCCCCTCCCCTTTTCTTCAGTCTATAGCACCTGAAGTCCTTTCCTTTCTAACCCACCTCATCAACACCTCTCTCCAGGCAGGATGTTTTCCATCTGCCTTCAAGACTGCTAGAGTCACTCTCCTTCTCAAGAAACCACCACTTAACCCCTCTGACGTCAAAAACTACAGACCGGTTTCCCTTTCTATCCAAAACTCTCGAACGTGCTGTCTTTAACCAACTTTCTTTGTACCTCCACCAGAACCACCTCCTGGACCCCAAAAAATCTGGGTTCAATGTGGGTTCAAGTCCTTGCAGTGACTGAATTGCTGCACTGGGCGAGAGCAAAATCTCTCTCCTCTGTCCTGATACTCCTGGACCTGTCAGCTGCGTTCGACACAGTAAACCACCAGATCCTCCTCTCTACGCTCGAGGGGCTGGGTGTCACAGGCTCTGTACTCTCGATGTTTGCATCCTACCTGACGGGTTGCTCCTACCAGGTGACATGGAGGGGATCTGTGTCAGAGCCTTGCAGACTGACTACAGGTGTTCCACAGGGTTCGGTTCTGAGTCCTCTCCTTTTCTCCCTGTACACGACATCCCTGGGTTCTGTTATTCGCTCGCATGATTTCTCTTACCATTGTTATGCCGATGACACCCAGCTGATCTTTTCCTTTCCTCCCTCTGACACACAAGTAGAGACATGCATTGCTGTGTGCTTGACTGACATCTCGGGAGTGGATGGCGACACACCACCTGAAGCTCAATCTGGACAAAACAGGGCTGATGTTCCTCCCGGAGAAAGGTTGCACGCACTGAGACCTGGCCATGACCATTGACAACACTGTGGTGATGCCAACTCGGACTGCAAGGAATCTGGGTGTGATCCTGGACGACCAACTGTCGTTTGCTGCAAATGTTGCATCGGTTGCTCGCTCCTGCAGATTTCTCCTTTATGACATCAGGAGGATTCGCCCATTCCTCATCGACGAGACAGCAGAGGTGCTCATCCAGGCTCTGGTCATCTCCCGGCTGGACTACGGCAACTCCCTCCTTGCTGGCGCCCCGGCGTCGGCCATCAGACCTCTGGAGCTTGTTCAGAAAGCTGCAGCTCGTCTGGTGTTCAACCGCCCTAAGTTCTCCCACACAACTCCCCTTCTCATGTCCCTACACTGGCTCCCAGTAGCTGCGCGCATCCAGTTTAAGACTCTGGTGCTAGCCTACAGGGCAGCAAAAGGAACAGCTCCCCCCTATCTCCAGGCCATGGTCAAGACCTCCAACCCCACCCGACCACTTCGCTCTGCTGCCTCGGGACACCTGGTTGCCCCGTTGCTCAGAGGCCCCTGCTACCGATCGACCCGGTCACGGCTCTTTTCTGTCCTGGCCCCACAGTGGTGGAATGAACTCCCCACTGATGTCAGGACAGCGGAGTCGCTGCCCATCTTTCAGCGCAGGTTGAAAACTCACGTCTTCAAGAACTACTACCCTGTTACTTGTTCTTAGCACTTATTGTATTCACTCATTTAAAAAAGAATCTCTTTCTTGCGCTTTTACTTTAGCACTGGTTTTACCCTTAGATGCTTGTTTAGAGGGAAGATGCACTTAAGACCTCTGATGACTAGTAGTTCTCCCGGTTTCCTACGTTAAATGATGCACTTATTGTAAGTCACTTTGGATAAAAGCGTCGGCTAAATGACTAATGTAATATAATGTAATGTTATATATATATATATATATATATATATATATATATATATGTGTGTGTGTGTGTGTGTGTGTGTGGTGGAGGGCTAAGACGAAAAAAAGGGCCAACAACGCCACCTGGGGAATTGCACCCCAGGAAATACTATTTCTCTTTAAAACCAGAGTTAAGGATTTGATGCTTAGCCAGGCGAAAAGATTCGCTACTGAAAAAGGACAGAGACGTGGTTCAAAAATATAAATACTTTGTTTAATTAATCAAAACGAGAAGGGACCGGAACTGGAGCTGCTAAGGAAATCAAGAAAAAAACAATTAAAACCAACATGAAGTCATTGAATCTTTATTACAAATAATTTGTAAAAATTATCTTTTAATACAATTAAGAAAATATAAAAGAACCACTTTAAAATACCAAAAAATGCCCAGCCTACACAAATAATGGTAACCAAACTAGAAAGCTAGGCTGAGGCCAACTGTGGAAGGCAGACTAACTGAGGAGGGCCCAGGGGTGCTACCAATACTCACCTTCCCTGCAGCACAGCAAACCCACAGCAAACCTCACAGCAGACTGGTGAACTCTCCACACGTGTCCCGGGGCTCCTACTCACGCACACACACACACACACACATGCAGGGACTTCGCCACAAGTGCCTAGCCTCCCACAAGATGACACTCAGACCACTGAGGGGAATAACTAACAAAATAAGTCAAATAGGTCAACAACAAAAACCCAAACTAGAGAAGGGTCAACCCAGTTAGTAATCAAAAGAAACTAAGGCAAAACAGCAGCAGGTGAACCACCTCTAGCAAGGAACCTCGACACCAGGAAATACTCCTGATAACCAGCACAACAGTGGCAGCAAACACTAGGGGTTCCACGCTAGAAGTTCAGGAACTGCAGCACCAACTACCAGACACATGCGAGGCCGAGGAAGAGAGGAGGCAAAAAAAGGACTGCACAGGTGGTCACAGGTGGCTTAGATAACCTGGCCCTGATGAGGAGTTTGGCTGAGGGAGGAGTCAGGCCTGGAGCTGCATTCACAACCACTCAACCTACAAGTGAAGCATTCCCCACCACACACACACACACACACACACACACACACACACATATATATATATATATATATATATATATATATATATATATATATATATATATATATATATATATGGTCCATAGGGTTAGTGGTTGTGTCAGGAAGGGCATCCAACTTAAAATTTTGCTAAATCAGTCTGAATTGACAAGACCATGCCGGATCGGTCGAGGCCCGCATTAACAATGGCCAGCATTGGTGCTGTGCCCTCAAAGGGGCCTGATGGAAGCTGTAAAATCCACTCTGGTGACCCCTGAAAAACAGGGGAAAGGCTGAAAGAAGAAGAAGAATGATTTGAAGATACATCTTAGGATGCACTGGGACACACCATTAGTGATGTTTCCTGAGGTCCTTGGGTGTTTTGGGTCTTTCAACATCATGCACCCTTTCTCAGGCATCCCAACCAGGGTTGATCAGGCCCTGGCTTGTGTCCCAGCAGCATGGCCCACAGATCACTTCTTCTGATCCAAAGCCATCTGGAGGCCTCCTATGCAGCCTGCATGATAAACTTGATGGCTTTCCTTTTTGCAGCCCCAGTGATGCCAAGTAGAATGTAGGTCTTGTACAGTGAGTGGCCAGCAAAGCCTCTGCACCCCACTTCAATGGACTCATGCACCTTCCAGCCTCTCATCCAGCACTGATCCACCAGCTTCCAGGATATCTTGCTCTCCAGTGCACTCTCCCAACTTGTCCATGCTCCCTGCTGCCACATGCCCACCATTCTACTGGTCCTTTCCTCCTCAACACCTGCCCTCACGTCCTCCAGGACTAGATGGCATCTGTCCTTGCCATGGGCCTTATCATAGCAAGGTTGTGGGATGGCTCCCAGCACTGCCCGTCCAGTTGCCACTGTGCCCACAAAAGTCCTGTGTCTCAGCCAAGACTCTGCTATCTCCGGGCCTTCCTGGGCTCTCCACTTCCTGCTTGTCCACACCATAATGCCTGATGATGCCACTCTAGAGTCCTTGGAGTCCCGATAGAGCAGTGCCTCTCTTGTGCGAGAAACCCTTAACTCCTTATCAAGGCTGCTGCTAGGGAGCTGGAGTTTTTTTGCTCCTCCCATACAGTGCTGCACTGCTAAGGCTGCGCGACAGAGCCTGCCATCTCCAGAGCTAGGTAACTACTGATCTTCCTCTCCAAGATCTCCACTGTTGAATGGGTTACTTCACAAACCAGCAGAGGCCAGAGGACTCGAGGTAAAATGCCATGTTGGTAAATCTAAGCCTTGAACCTACCAGGTAGGCCAAACTTGTCTACTGTGGTGAGCCAAGTCTCAAGATGCTTGATGGTTGCTTGGATTGCTGCTACATCCCTGAGGCTACAGTCAAAGACCTTGCCTAGCCTCTTGACTAATTTCCTGGTGATGGATGGGATTGCAATGCCATCCAAAAGAAACAAAACCGGCCCACCACTTTTCCCCTCTTCAACTCCATGGCTCTGGATTTGGCTGGTTTAAAACATCCTCACCTAGGAGATGAGCTTCTCCAGGCCCTGGAGGATCCACCTACCACCAGGCACTGATGATATGGTGACAGTGAGGTCATCCATAAAGGCTCTGATGGGGGCCTGCCAAACACCAGACTTGGACGGGGGGCCTCTGCATTCAGTTTCAGCTGCCTTGACCTCCATGTTCATGGCAAGGGTGAAGACTGTAACTGAGATGGTACACCCAGTTATGATCCACTTCTCAAGCCGGTACCAGTCAGATGTTATGTTCCCAGAAGTGACTGTGAGGCTGAGGTTCCCGTAGCAGTTCAGGATGAGGTCCATGATCTTACTGGGTACATGGTGTCGGTCCAGGGTAGTCTTGATCAGCTTGTGGGGTATTGAGCCATAGGCATTGGCAAGGTCAAGTCAAAGCACAATTAAAGCATTGGACTGTGTGTAAGGTTTCTGAGCATAATGACTTTTTCGGATAGTGGATTAAAAAAACGCATCTGAAAAATGTGGACTTTGTGTGCAAAGGTCTTCGCTTTGGTTATGTATTGGAGTTTTTCACCACTAATATATCTGACTCGGTGTGCAAGGTTTCTCTGCATAACAATTTTTCCAGATGACAGGTTACAAAAATGAAATACGAAGAATTCAGACTTGGTGTGCTAAGGTCTTTTGTTCTTGTTTTTTTTTTCTTTTTTTATATTGTTAAATTGTCTAGTGATCGGAAGGTTCCTGGTTTGATCCCTGAGTCCTCTAGATAGTGTGTCGAAGTGTCCTTGAGCAAGACACTGACCCCTAGCTCATCCTGATGAGCAGATTGGCGCCTTGCATGGCAGCCTCTGCCATCAGTATATGAATGTGTGTGAATGGGTGAATGTGAGACTGTAAGCACTTCCAGTGGTCGGCAGACTGGAAAAGTGCGGTGTAAGTGCTGTACGTTTACCATGTTTATGGAAGCACTGGAATTGTTCTGAAAGCCACAACACACTACCTGAAAAAGGCGATCCCTCTTTATGCAATACAGAGCAAGGGTCAAGGGTTTTTGCCTTTTGCTTCAGAGGTTCCTGTAGGTCTTGTTTCTCATGGTGCTGCGAGAACAACATCACAGATGCCTCCAGTCTTCCCTGAACCTTGTCAGTTTGTTTAGTTTCCAGCCCTCCATGGCAAAGGTTTGCTTTGGAAATTCAGCAGAACACACACGTTTCAATGTTGAAATGGGTTTTATAAACACACTTAACTCAAAAATGACCCTTAAAACGGTGGCTTGGTTGTTTCCCCATCACTGCACCACCGTGGTAGTGTGTACCAAGTTGCTTGCTGTGATGGGATTTTGGTTTTATTTTGAAACTTCACATTTTCCTCTCAGCTGGCTTGTGTGTCTTCTCGAGTGTTTCCATTCACAGATGCCCTCACACTAAACTGTGTGAGGGCAGAAGTACTCCAACGGTTTGGTCAACCGCAAAGCATGCTAATACAGTGTGTTCAGCAAGCGAGTGTGTACTCGCATGGCTGTTGTCCGCCGTGTGTTGTGGTGTGTTGTTGCAGTGGACTTCCTGCAGGAGCCAGTGAATTACCCTGCATTGCTCCTCAAAGAACGGCTCCCATGTCTAAAAATAAAATTCTCAAATACACTATTCCGGATCAAGCGTATGAAACTCATGAACTGAATTGTACTAAGTTAAAAAAAAAAATCAAATACTGGAAATAAGTATTTTACCCTGTGTACGTGACTTTATGCTACTTCATGTGGCGTGTTGCTCCTGGCTTGGATACAGCACTAACTAACGCGCTGGACTGGTAGAATGGCTGATAATGTGTCACGTGGTCTGCTGCTGGTTATGCACCGGTCTGCTCAGCTGCTGCACAAACTGGCCTGCAGCTGTAATGGACGCCCCTGCAGCCTGCATCCTGCAGCCTGCAACCTGCAGCATGCAACCTGCAGCATGCAACCTGCAGCATGCAACCTGCAACCTACAGCATGCAACCTGCAGCATGCAGCCTGCGGCATGCAACCTGCAGCCTGCATCCTGCAGCCTGCAACCTGCAGCCTGCAGCCTGCATCCTGCAGCATGCAACCTGCAGCATGCAACCTGCAACCTGCAGCATGCAACCTGCAGCCTGCATCCTGCAGCCTGCATCCTGCATCCTGCAGCCTGCATCCTGCAGCCCGCAGCCCGACCTGTGGTTGGCAAACAGATGTCAGATGTTTTTATATGAAATGCCTTTAATGTTTGTCCTACTCATAAATATGTTGTCGGCTAGCATGAACACCGGGTCCTACCTTGCAATGGCCGATGGAGTCGCTGCTCCGTATTCAGACATGTTGTTGAAACACAGTGTAGCTATATCAACACCTGCTGTGTGTGTGTGTGTGGGGGGGGGGGTATGGATTGTCATCATGCTATAGTCCATACTGGCCTGAGGTCACAATACTGACGTGGCAACGCAAATATGTGCTGCAGGTTTTGTAACGCTGACCTGTCATTTGTAAAGACGAAGTGCGGCCCGTCGGTGTGACTTGTTAAACGTGTCCTGGACCTTGTGAATATGTCACGTGTGGAGCAGGTTTGGCAGATGACAGTCTGCAGACCCGCTGGATGGCGTGGGGTGGTGGGACTTGGGGCAGCATGGGACACTAGACGGAGACGTTCAGTTTGTCAGCCCCAAAACCCGTCTGCGTGACGTCAGCAGCAGAGGAAGAAGATGGTGACTGAGAACGACATCATCCATGTCCTGCCACCCAGGACGACCACAATCAGCCAGCTCCCATCAGCACACACGTGTGTGTCTGTGTGTGTCTGTGTGTGTGTGTGTGTGTGTGTGTGTTCGTGACCCTGAGCAGTTAGCAACCATGACCTGCAGGCCTGAAGTTCCTCCACAGCTGTCTTCAGGGGTCTGCTTTAAGAGAAGCAGGCCACACTGAGGAGCAGCTGCAGCAGCCTGGAGGAAGTCCACAGACCGGACCAGCCGGGTCAGGCAGTCGTGGACGAAGCAGCAGAAGATGGACGCACACACTGTACACCAACACACTGTACAGCAACACACTGTACAGCAACACACTGTACAGCAACACACACAGCACAGCAACACACACAGCAACACACACTGTACACCAACACACTGTACAGCAACACACACTGTACAGCAACACACACTACAGCACCACACACTGTACAGCAACACACACAGCAACACACACTACAGCGCCACACACTGCACAGCAGCACATACTGTACAGTACTACACTGTACAACAACACACACTACAGCACCACACACTGTACAGCAACACACACTACAGCACCACACACTGTACAGCAACACACACTGTACAGTACTACACTGTACAACAACACACACTACAGCACCACACACTGCACAGCAGCACATACTGTACAGTACTACACTGTACAACAACACACACTACAGCACCACACACTGCACAGCAGCACATACTGTACAGTACTACACTGTACAACAACACACACTACAGCACCACACACTGCACAGCAGCACATACTGCACAGCAACACACACTGTACAGTACTACACTGTACAACAACACACACTACAGCGCCACACACTGTACAGTAACACGTACTGTACATCAACACACACTGTACAGCAAGGCACACTGCATAGCAACACATACTGTACAGCAAGGCACACTGCATAGCAACACATACTGTACAGCAATACACACACACTGTACAGCAACACACACTGTGCAGCACCACAAACTGCACAGCAACACACTGTACAGCAACACAGAGGAATCAGAAGAACACACTGAATCCTTAGTTAAAGACAACAATTTTGATGATGTTCACCGACCTGGACGTCCCAGACAACCAATCAGAGGCTAGAACTCCACACCTGGACTGTAGTACTGTGTTTTATCTCCATCAGAACCCCACACCTGGACTGTAGTACTGTGTTTTATCTCCATCATCAGAACCCCACACCTGGACTGTAGTAGTGTTTCATCTCCATCAGAACCCCACACCTGGACTGTAGTAGTGTTTCATCTCCATCAGAACCCCACACCTGGACTGTAGTACTGTGTTTCATCTCCATCAGAACCCCACACCTGGACTGTAGTAGTGTTTCATCTCCATCAGAACCCCACACCTGGACTGTAGTAGTGTGTTTCATCTCTATCATCAGAACCCCACACCTGGACTGTAGTACTGTGTTTCATCTCTATCATCAGAACCCCACACCTGGACTGTAGTACTGTGTTTTATCTCCATCATCAGAACCCCACACCTGGACTGTAGTACTGTGTTTCATCTCCATCAGAACCCCACACCTGGACTGTAGTAATGTGTTTCATCTCCATCAGAACCCCACACCTGGACTGTAGTAGTGTTTCATCTCCATCAGAACCCCACACCTGGACTGTAGTAGTGTTTCATCTCCATCAGAACCCCACACCTGGACTGTAGTAGTGTTTCATCTCCATCAGAACCCCACACCTGGACTGTAGTACTGTGTTTTATCTCTATCATCAGAACCCCACACCTGGACTGTAGTACTGTGTTTCATCTCCATCAGAACCCCACACCTGGACTGTAGTAGTGTTTCATCTCCATCAGAACCCCACACCTGGACTGTAGTACTGTGTTTCATCTCTATCATCAGAACCCCACACCTGGACTGTAGTACTGTGTTTTATCTCCATCATCAGAACCCCACACCTGGACTGTAGTACTGTGTTTCATCTCCATCAGAACCCCACACCTGGACTGTAGTACTGTGTTTCATCTCCATCAGAACCCCACACCTGGACTGTAGTAGTGTTTCATCTCCATCAGAACCCCACACCTGGACTGTAGTAGTGTTTCATCTCCATCAGAACCCCACACCTGGACTGTAGTAGTGTGTTTCATCTCCATCAGAACCCCACACCTGGACTGTAGTAGTGTTTCATCTCCATCAGAACCCCACACCTGGACTGTAGTAGTGTGTTTCATCTCCATCAGAACCCCACACCTGGACTGTAGTAGTGTGTTTCATCTCCATCAGAACCCCACACCTGGACTGTAGTAGTGTGTTTCATCTCCATCAGAACCCCACACCTGGACTGTAGTACTGTGTTTCATCTCCATCAGAACCCCACACCTGGACTGTAGTACTGTGTTTCATCTCCACCAGAACTCCACACCTGGACTGTAGTAGTGTGTTTCATCTCCATCAGAACCCCACACCTGGACTGTAGTACTGTGTTTTATCTCTATCAGAACCCCACACCTGGACTGTAGTACTGTGTTTCATCTCCATCAGAACCCCACACCTGGACTGTAGTAGTGTTTCATCTCCATCAGAACCCCACACCTGGACTGTAGTAGTGTTTCATCTCCATCAGAACCCCACACCTGGACTGTAGTAATGTGTTTCATCTCCATCAGAACCCCACACCTGGACTGTAGTAGTGTTTCATCTCCATCAGAACCCCACACCTGGACTGTAGTAGTGTGTTTCATCTCCATCAGAACCCCACACCTGGACTGTAGTAGTGTGTTTCATCTCCATCAGAACCCCACACCTGGACTGTAGTAGTGTTTCATCTCCATCAGAACCCCACACCTGGACTGTAGTAGTGTTTCATCTCCATCAGAACCCCACACCTGGACTGTAGTAGTGTGTTTCATCTCCATCAGAACCCCACACCTGGACTGTAGTAGTGTGTTTCATCTCCATCAGAACCCCACACCTGGACTGTAGTAGTGTGTTTCATCTCCATCAGAACCCCACACCTGGACTGTAGTAGTGTGTTTCATCTCCATCAGAACCCCACACCTGGACTGTAGTAGTGTGTTTCATCTCCATCAGAACCCCACACCTGGACTGTAGTAGTGTGTTTCATCTCCATCAGAACCCCACACCTGGACTGTAGCACAGAAAGATGCTGAAATATGCAAAGTGAAATGACTGTCTGAAAGCCAACCATCTTCACTTCGAGGAGTTCTGCAGACGGGGCTGCTCAGTCGTTTGTGACCGACCGTGACTGACAAGAGTTTCAACACCAACACCAACTGACTCAGTACATTTCTAAAGACAGCATGTGTGTGTGTGTGTGTGTGTGTGTGTGTGTGTGTGTGTGTGTGTGTGTGTAATGTAATATAATATTATACCTTTCTTATGTAGCTCTTCTGAAAGGTTGATGTGATTGAGTTTCTTCTTGCATGTAAATACTCTGCGGATGGAGTATTTACATGCAGGAAGCTAGATGGTGTTGGGCACCATCCAGGCATTATTGTGTTTTGATGATGCAACACAGTTAATGGACTGTAAGAAACATGTATTTACTGTATTAATAAGGTGACAGAGGCTTCTTTTAAAATATTACATAGAATATAATCAGTAAAGCATGTCTTGGAAAGATTTAAACTGAACCTTGACTGTTGTGATTTCTGTTGTAATGACATTTCAACCATTTTTCAATTGTTTTAACATTACAAATTAATTGTCCCATTGTATCAATATGAAATGTTTTGAAACAACATGAATACTTTTCTATCTAGGAAAACTAAAACTGGCCTGATTTGAATATAATATATGAATATTGAATGTTGATGTGAATAATATTGAATATAATATGTGTGTGTGTGTGTGTGTGTGTGTGTGTGTGTGTGTATGTGTGTGTATATATATAAAATCCAGTTAATCAGGTAAATTTTCCATGAGACAGTACAAGCCAACTGTCAATGAAACTACTATATACTATATATATATGTGTATGTAAGTATATGTATATGTATATCTTTATTTCATTTTATTTAACCAGGAGGATCCCGCTGAGAGTACAAACCTCTTTTTCAAGGGAGACCTGGCCAAGATAGGCAACACAGTTACAAAATCACACAATTGCAAAATTACACATTTGAAAACACAAACAAAAGACAAAAAATAAAAATAAAAATTAGAAAAAAAGTAAATTACAAGCAGATTCTATAAAACACACATACACACACACACACACACACACACATACACACACACATACATACATACATACATACATACATACATACATACATACATACATACATACATACATACATACATACATACATACATACACACACACACACACACATATATACACACACATACACACACACACACATACATACATACATACATACATACATACACACACACACATATATACACACACATACACACATACACACACACACATACATACACACACATACATACATACATACATACATACATACATACATACATACATACATACATACATACATACATACATACATACATACATACATACATACACACACACATGCACACACACATACACATGCACACACACACACACATACATACATACATACATACATACATACATACATACATACATACATAGACACACACACACACACACACACACACATACATACATACATACATACATACATACATACATACATACATACATACATACATACATACATACATACATACATACATACATATATAAACACAATAGTAGGGAAGGTGCTCAACAAATAAGGAGCAAAATATACAAAATATATATTTTTAATATAGATAATATTTATAATATAATAATAGAGAAGAAAGATGTCTCTTTAAATCACTTGTTCATCATTTTAGGCAAATTCCATGTAAATGAACTGAAATAGTGGCTAAAAAAAACAAAAAGGAAACTTAACTTTACCCATCTTCTTAACAACATCACATGCACAATCTAAGTTCAACATGTGTGTATGTGTGCAGGCGCGTGCATGTGTGAGACTGTGTAAGTATCAGGTACTGACTATAAGTATCAGGTTCTGACTGTAGAAGTATCAGATGGTGACTATAAATATCAGGTACTGACTGTGGAAGTATCAGATACTGACTATAAATATCAGGTACTGACTGTAGAAGTATCAGATACTGACTATAAATATCAGGTACTGACTGTAGAAGTATCAGATACTGACTATAAATATCAGGTACTGACTGTGGAAGTATCAGATACTGACTATAAATATCAGGTACTGACTGTGGAAGTATCAGATGATGACTATAAATATCAGGTACTGACTGTAGAAGTATCAGATGATGACTATAAATATTAGGTACTGTCTGTCAAAGTATCAGATGATGACAATAAATATTAGGTAGTATCAGATACTGACTATAAATATCAGATACTGACTGTATAAATATCAGATACTGTCTATAAGTATCAGATACTGACTATAAATATCAGATACTGACTATAAATATCAGATACTGACTCTATAAGTATCAGATGCTGACCATAAATATCAGATACTGACTGTATAAATATCAGATACTGACTCTATAAGTATCACATGCTGACTATAAATATCAGATACTGACTATAAACATCAGGTGCTGACTATAAGTATCAGATAATGACTATAAATATCAGATACTGACTATAAATATCAGATACTGATTTTATAAGTATCAGATACTGAGTATAAATATCAGATACTGACTATAAATATCAGATACTGATTGTATAGGTATGAGATACTGACTGTATAAGTATCACACACTGAGTATAAGTATCAGCTACTGACTATAAATATCAGATACTGACTATAAGTATCAGGTACTGACTATAAATATCAGCTACTGACTGTAGAAGTATCAGGTACTGACTGTAGCAGTATCAGGTACTGACTGTAGAAATATCAGGTACTGACTGGAAGTATCAGGTACTGACTGTAGAAGTACGAGGTACTGACTGTATAAGTATAAGGTACTGACTGTAGAAGTATCAGGTACTGACTGTATAAGTATGAGGTACTGACTGTAGAAGTATCAGGTACTGACTGTATAAGTATGAGATACTGACTGTAGAAGTATCAGGTACTGACTGTAGAAGTATGAGGTACTGACTGTAGAAGTATGAGATACTGACTGTAGAAGTATGAGGTACTGACTGTAGAAGTATGAGGTACTGACTGTAGAAGTATGAGATACTGACTGTAGAAGTATGAGATACTGACTGTAGAAGTATCAGGTACTGACTGTAGAAGTATGAGATACTGACTGTATAAGTATCAGGTACTGACTGTATGAGTATGAGGTACTGACTGTGTAAGTATCAGGTACTGACTGTAGAAGTATGAGGTACTGACTGTAGAAGTATCAGGTACTGACTGTAGAAGTATCAGGTACTGACTGTAGAAGTATGAGATACTGACTGTATAAGTATCAGGTACTGACTGTAGAAGTATGAGATACTGACTGTAGAAGTATGAGGTACTGACTGTAGAAGTATGAGGTACTGACTGTAGAAGTATCAGATACTGACTGTATAAGTATCAGGTACTGACTGTAGAAGTATGAGATACTGACTGTATAAGTATCAGGTACTGACTGTATGAGTATGAGGTACTGACTGTGTAAGTATCAGGTACTGACTGTAGAAGTATGAGGTACTGACTGTAGAAGTATCAGGTACTGACTGTAGAAGTATGAGATACTGACTGTATAAGTATCAGGTACTGACTGTAGAAGTATGAGATACTGACTGTAGAAGTATGAGGTACTGACTGTAGAAGTATGAGGTACTGACTGTAGAAGTATCAGATACTGACTGTATAAGTATCAGGTACTGACTGTAGAAGTATGAGATACTGACTGTAGAAGTATGAGGTACTGACTGTAGAAGTATGAGGTACTGACTGTAGAAGTATGAGGTACTGACTGTATGAGTACGAGGTACTGACTGTATAAGTATGAGGTACTGACTGTAGAAGTATGAGATACTGACTGTAGAAGTATGAGGTACTGACTGTAGAAGTATGAGGTACTGACTGTAGAAGTATGAGATACTGACTGTAGAAGTATGAGATACTGACTGTAGAAGTATGAGATACTGACTGTAGAAGTATCAGGTACTGATTGTAGAAGTATGAGATACTGACTGTATAAGTATCAGGTACTGACTGTATGAGTATGAGGTACTGACTGTGTAAGTATCAGGTACTGACTGTAGAAGTATGAGGTACTGACTGTAGAAGTATCAGGTACTGACTGTAGAAGTATCAGGTACTGACTGTAGAAGTATGAGATACTGACTGTATAAGTATCAGGTACTGACTGTAGAAGTATGAGATACTGACTGTAGAAGTATGAGGTACTGACTGTAGAAGTATGAGGTACTGACTGTAGAAGTATCAGATACTGACTGTATAAGTATCAGGTACTGACTGTAGATGTATGAGATACTGACTGTAGAAGTATGAGGTACTGACTGTAGAAGTATGAGATACTGACTGTAGAAGTATGAGGTACTGACTGTATGAGTACGAGGTACTGACTGTATAAGTATGAGGTACTGACTGTAGAAGTATGAGATACTGACTGTAGAAGTATGAGGTACTGACTGTATAAGTATGAGGTACTGACTGTATAAGTATCAGGTACTGACTGTATAAGTATGAGGTACTGACTGTATAAGTATGAGGTACTGACTGTAGAAGTATGAGATACTGACTGTAGAAGTATGAGATACTGACTGTATAAGTATGAGATACTGACTGTAGAAGTATGAGGTACTGACTGTATAAGTATGAGATACTGACTGTATAAGTATGAGATACTGACTGTAGAAGTATGAGGCACTGACTGTATAAGTATGAGGTACTGACTGTATAAGTATGAGGTACTGATTGTATAAGTATGAGGTACTGACTGTATAAGTACGAGGTACTGACTGTAGAAGTATGAGGTACTGACTGTAGAAGTAGGAGGTACTGATTGTATAAGTATGAGGTACTGACTGTATAAGTATGAGGTACTGACTGTATAAGTACGAGGTACTGCCTACAGCTTGGGGTTGTGCAGCAGAGCTGCCGGTAGGAGTGTCAGCAGGTCTGATGACACAACAGAGACGACGTCGTGCTGATAAACCACAGATGTTGTTTCTGTGGTGTGAAACACAACACATGGGCTGATAAATGACTGTGCCTCATTCAGGGATGACCACGGTAACGTTAGCATGATAAACAGCAGGGCTATGGCTACGTACTGACACACACACACACACACACACACACACACACACACACACACACACACACACACACACACACACACACACACACACACACACACACACACACACACACACACACACACACACACACAGAACCTTTTACCAAGGACCATGAACGTGCTTCTAAACTGGAGACGGTGGGAAGATGGCGTCACGGATTCACCCAGCACCGTCCATGCAGTGTCTTTGTCCACATCTAAGTGTTGTCTTGGTTTGATGGCTGGGAGACCTTGGTCTGCCGCGTCCTGCAGGTCCAGGGACCACGGCCCTGACCGGAGCTGCGCCCGAAGAGGAAACACCGCGTGTGTCGCCTAGCCGTGACTGTGTCGTCAGTGTCGTTGTGTGTAGAGCGGGGAGGTGTGTCGAAGGTGTCTGGCTGGGAGAGCTGGTTCTGATTCTGATTCTGTGAAGCTCGGGCAGACTCTGTGTTTCCAGCACGGACACAGAGAGTCTGACATCAGCTGCTCATGGCCTGACTCGTCTTAAAAAAGACGGGGGGGGGGGGGAGTGAGAGAGAGAGAGAGAGAGAGAGAGAGAGAGAGAGAGAGAGAGAGAGAGAGAGAGAGAGAGAGAGAGAGAGAGAGAGAGAGAGAGAGAGAGAGAGAGAGAGAGAGAGAGAGAGAGAGAGAGAGAGAGAGAGAGAGAGAGAGAGAGAGAGAGAGAGAGAGAGCAGCGGTGGTCAAGCGAGCTAGAGAGTGAATGAAGAGAGGGAGCGGCGGCAGTGAGAGCAGGGCAGTGAATGAGAGAAACACAACGTTATCTGCTTGTTTCACGGTGATTGTGTTCTGAAGCACAAAGAAACCCACCCACACCTCTGCCACCGCTCCGTTTTTCTATCCAGATACCGGTGCAGGGAACAGGACAGGGGGAGGGGTGCACTGGCGAGAAGAGGAAGGAGAGTCGGTAGGAGCCAGACGGAATATGTATACGAGGCAGCCTGTCCAGGGGGTCTCCCCGCCGGCCGCCCAATGACTGCTGGGATAGGCTGCAGCATCCCCGCCACCCTGAGAGCAGGAGAAGCGGTTCGGTAATGGATGGACAGTGGAATGGTGAGGATGCAAGGAGTAGAGGTGATGAAGGTGGATGAGTTTAAATACTTGGGGTCAACTGTCCAAAGTAACGGGGAGTGCAGGAGAGAGGTGGAGAAGAGAGTGCAGGCAGGGTGGAGTGGGTGGAGAAGAGTGTCAGGAGTGATTTGTGACAGAAGGGTACCAGCAAGAGTTAAAGGGAAGGTTTACAAGATGGTTGTGAGACCAGCTATGTTATATGGTTTGGAGACAGTGGCACTGATGAAAAGACAGGAGGAGGAGCTGGAGGTGGCAGAGGTGAAGATGATAAGATTTTCACTGGGAGTGATGAAGAAGGACAGGATTAGGAAGGAGTATATTAGAGGGACAGCTCAGGTTGGACGGTTTGGAGACAAAGCAGGAGAGACAAGATGGAGATGGTTTGGACATGTGTGGAGGAGAGATGCTGGGTATATTGGGAGAAGGATGCTGAATATGGAGCTGCCAGGGAAGAGGAGAAGAGGAAGGCCAAAGAGGAGGTTTATGGATGTGTATGGACATATGTATGTAACAGAAAAATGCTAAAATGGACAGAACCCTCCATTGAGGAGTAGTACTAGTGGCTCGACCTCGGTAAGCACCATTAACACTGTTTACTGTGTTACTGCTCTTCGTTGGCTGTCTTCTCCTCACTACACGCTGTATTTATTCGCCTTGTGTGTTCTGTTAAGTGTTTGTGCATTTAAATGTTGCCACAGCAACACAACAATCGGCCCTCTGGGGACAAATACAACCTACTTCACTTGATTCTCCGTAAAAGCATTAACCAACAACATGTCACAAGTTGTATTATTAGCACACCCCACAGTTCACAGTGTACTTGTACTACTAAAAGCACTTTTAAAATACAAACTTGCAAGAGTACTAGACGAACTCCCCTTCCCACAGACGGCCATTAGCAGAGAACGGAGAGCGCAGGCTGCTGATGACGTCATCTCAGGTCAGGCGGTTTCCTGTAGTTGGTGAAGTCTTTCAAACCACTCCAGACTGATGATGGGTGCTTGGCAGAAAACCTGTTCTTCATCTTTTCAGAGTAGTGTAGGTAGGGTATAAATGGAAACGGATGATCCGCTGTGGCGACCCCTAGCGGGAGGAGCCGAGAGTACTGGTAGATATGCAGGGTTTGAATACGTGTTGGGGTCTATATCTGTGACTGGTCATCTGCAGTTTACAAAAGCTGGAATGATGACGATCAAGCTTTACATGATCAGGTTCTCCTTAATGCTCCTCCCAGACAACTGTGCTGCTGAGACAGACAGGACAAAAACCTGTGATGCTGAGACAGACAAGACAAACAACTGTGATGCTGAGACAGACAAGACAAACAACTGTGCTGCTGGGACAGACAGGACAAACAACTGTGGTGTTGAGACAGACAGGACAAACAACTGTGGTGTTGAGACAGACAAGACAAACAACTGTGATGCTGAGACAGACAAGACAAACAACTGTGATGCTGAGACAGACAAGACAAACAACTGTGATGCTGAGACAGACAAGACAAACAACTGTGCTGCTGGGACAGACAGGACAAACAACTGTGGTGTTGAGACAGACAGGACAAACAACTGTGCTGCTGAGACAGACAGGACAAACAACTGTGATGCTGAGACAGACAAGACAAACAACTGTGATGCTGAGACAGACAGGACAAACAACTGTGATGTTGAGACAGACAGGACAAACAACTGTGCTGTTGAGACAGACAGGACAAACAACTGTGCTGTTGAGACAGACAGGACAAACAACTGTGCTGTTGAGACAGACAGGACAAACAACTGTGCTGCTGAGACAGACAGGACAAACAACTGTGCTGTTGAGACAGACAGGACAAACAACTGTGCTGCTGAGACAGACAGGACAAACAACTGTGCTGTTGAGACAGACAGGACAAACAACTGTGTTGTTGAGACAGACAGGACAAACAACTGTGCTGCTGAGACAGACAGGACAAACAACTGTGATGCTGAGACAGACAGGACAAACAACTGTGCTGTTGGGACAGACAGGACAAACAACTGTGCTGTTGGGACAGACAGGACAAACAACTGTGCTGCTGAGACAGACAAGACAAACAACTGTGCTGCTGAGACAGACAGGACAAACAACTGTGATGCTGAGACAGACAGGACAAACAACTGTGGTGTTGAGACAGACAGGACAAACAACTGTGCTGTTGGGACAGACAGGACAAACAACTGTGCTGCTGAGACAGACAAGACAAACAACTGTGCTGCTGAGACAGACAAGACAAACAACTGTGATGCTGAGACAGACAGGACAAACAACTGTGCTGCTGAGACAGACAGGACAAACAACTGTGCTGTTGAGACAGACAGGACAAACAACTGTGATGCTGAGACAGACAGGACAAACAACTGTGCTGTTGGGACAGACAGGACAAACAACTGTGCTGTTGGGACAGACAGGACAAACAACTGTGCTGCTGAGACAGACAAGACAAACAACTGTGCTGCTGAGACAGACAGGACAAACAACTGTGATGCTGAGACAGACAGGACAAACAACTGTGGTGTTGAGACAGACAGGACAAACAACTGTGCTGTTGGGACAGACAGGACAAACAACTGTGCTGCTGAGACAGACAAGACAAACAACTGTGCTGCTGAGACAGACAAGACAAACAACTGTGATGCTGAGACAGACAGGACAAACAACTGTGCTGCTGAGACAGACAGGACAAACAACTGTGCTGTTGAGACAGACAGGACAAACAACTGTGCTGTTGGGACAGACAAGACAAACAACTGTGCTGCTGAGACAGACAGGACAAACAACTGTGATGCTGAGACAGACAAGACAAACAACTGTGCTGCTGAGACAGACAGGACAAACAACTGTGCTGTTGGGACAGACAGGACAAACAACTGTGTTGTTGAGACAGACAGGACAAACAACTGTGCTGCTGAGACAGACAAGACAAACAACTGTGCTGCTGAGACAGACAGGACAAACAACTGTGCTGCTGAGACAGACAGGACAACTGGGCTTTTGAGACAGACAGGACAAACACAGAAATAGTTTACGGGTGATTCTTCAATTTGGGGCATTTTTGGCTTTAGAAATTTTGATAAAATAAAAAACAAATTTCTTTAAAGTCTTTTTTTTTACTTTTTCAAAAGCTCTATTAAGTGGTCTGGGACAAATATCGTAGCACAGCTTTGATCGTCCTACGAAGTAAGTTTGACATCATGATGCTTTTTTCTAAGTTGTGACAGCAAACTGTGATGTAATGACACGTGATGGTAATGACAGTTTTTACTTTTTGGAGAAAAAGTTGGCTAAGTCTTAGACTTGCTAAGCTAACTTCAGGGGTTTATGGGGCCCTAAGCAGAATTTGATTTGGGCCCCTCACCCCCCCCCCTACGCTAAACCCACCTCCCACCAAAGACAATATCATGTCCATGCTGGATCGTTACCATACCGTTGTCATGACTCACTACTGTGCTGGAGAGTCTTAAAATAAACCAGCAGACATGCATTTACTGAACAAGCTAACTAGTCTAATTGCTTCTGAGCTGTGCAAAAGTGCAGAACAGTAACAACGGAATAAATGATTTTCTTACATAAAATGCAAATGCAAAAACAGACAATATTCAATGAATTAAAAGAAACTTAAATAATGACATACAATGAACAGAGGAACTTCTAACATCTAACAACATAACAATAAAGATTAAAGAATATGTAGATGAATAAAACTTTTTGGAAAACTGTTGTAACGTGCACGGGTAAATAGACTTGCTAGCCCTTGGCTAACAGGTCGGACCCTTTAGTCGACTGGTTACCATAGTCGCGTCCTGGCTGCGGCGGTTCCCGAGCTGCCCCCCGAATTCGCCACATTGGTGTCAGAAGTGGGACGGTGAGACCGTGAGGCCATCGGAAGCGCGTGCGCCCAGAGACGTGAGGGAGTTGATATGCTGAAGTAGTGTAACGTGCACGGATAAATAGACTCGCTAGGCCTTGGCTAACGGGTCGGACCCTTTAGTCCAGTGTTTCTCAACCCAGTCCTCAAGGAACCCCTATCCTGCAGATTTTCATTGTAACCCTGCATAGGTAGCTCTGCTTGTACTTACTCACAGCACTTAATTATGCAAGGTGTGCAAACTCTGACATTCACTGCTGAATTACTACAAACAGGTACCTATTCAGGGTTGCAAAGAAAATCTGCAGGATAGGGCTTCCTTGAGGACTGGGTTGAGAAACACTGCTTTAGTCGATTAACGTAGTCGCCCATGCTGTGGGAGACCCGGGTTCGCATCCCGGCTGCGGCGGGTCACTCATGTGTTCCCGTGCCTGCTTAACGTGGTGGTGTTGTAATGTTGCTACGGTACAGCAAATAAAAGAGGAAGACCAAGATGCACCTTGATCCTTGTATAATTCAGTTATCCTGCAGATACACGGCAGGTTTTGGGGACGAGGATGGGATCTTCCTCTTTATTTTGATGTGCAGCGGCTTGCTCCCGTCTGGGCCGGTAATGTTGGAACGATGCTAGCAGCTTAGCAGCTAGCATACACGATGGCCCAGTATAGTCCAGATACAGGACTGCAGTTCCACCAAACGGCGGAAACCTTCGACCATGATGAAGAAAGGCCTCTGCAGCTCTTGTCTGCTAGCCAAACTGAGCAAGACAGGAGAAGAGCCGTGTTTTTGTCCGTGGTTGGAGGGAAGACTTTGGCCTTGCTAAAGGACTTGATATCCCCGGAACAGTCAGTGAAGTGGCTTCTGGAACCTTGCTACAGTTCCTAAGAGGAAGGTATTGGTGGAAAGGTTTGCTTTTAGAAGCCGTCGACAACAGTCTGGAGAGACTTTTGCTGATTACACTGTTTGAGGCGGGCGAAGGCCCGGTCGGTCCGCCTGGTGGGTCCAGCGGAACGGGGAGCAGCTATTGTTGGTGGATGAACCTGCGATCGAAGTTAGCAAAGCCCAGGAATTGCTTTACCTGCCTTACCGACTTGGGCTGGGGCCACTCCGCCACGGCTCGCACCTTCTCTGGACCCATTGACATACCGGGGGGGGGGGGAAGGATGGAGCCCAGGAAGGAGACCGTGGCGGCGTGGAGCTGGCTCCATGTTGTTTTTTTCGGGCTGGGCCTGACTGGGCCCCATAGGCCAAGGCCTGGCCACCAGACGCTCGCCGGCGAGCTCCCCTCCCAGGTCTGGCTCCAGGAGGGGGCCCCGGTTTCCCTTTTCCGGGCGAAGTGCTGTAACTCTGCTGGTGTAAATCCCCTGGGACCAATTTGCCTTGGGAGACCCTACCAGGGGCTGTTGCCCCGGACAACACAGCTCCCAGGATCACCGGGACACACAAACCCCTCCGCCACGTTGAGGTGACGACTAATACTAATCTAATAGTGTAATACTGTAATACTGTGGTACTGTAATATTGTAATACCGTGATAATGTGATACTGTGATACTGTAATACTGTGATACAGTGATACTGTAATACTGTAATACTGTGATACCGTGATACTGTAATACTGTGGTACTGTAATATTATAATAATGTAATACAGTAATACTGTGATACTGTAATACCGTGATACTGTTATACTGTAATACTGTGATACAGTGATACTGTAATACTGTAATACAGTGATACTGTAATACTGTGACGCTGTGATACTGTGATACTGTGATACTGTAATACCGTGATACTGTGATACTGTGATACTATAATACTGTGATACTGTAACGCTGTGATACTGTGATACTGTAATACCGTGATACTGTGATACTTTGATACTGTAATACTGTGATACTGTGATACTGTAATACCGTGATACTGTTATACTGTAATACTGTGATACAGTGATACTGTGATACTGCAATACTGTGATACAGTGATACTGTAATACTGTGATGCTGTGATACTGTAATACTGTAATACCGTGATACTATGATACTTTGATATTGTAATACTGTGATACTGTGATACTGTATTACTGTGGCGCTGTGATACTGTAATGCTGTGTAATACTGTAATACCTTGATACTGTTATACTTTGATACTGTAATACAGTGATACTGTGATACCGTGATACTGTGATACTGTAATACTGTGATACAGTGATACTGTAATACTATAATACTGTGATACTGTATTACTGTGACGCTGTGATACTGCGATACTGTAATACTGTAATACTGCGATACTGTGATACTGTAATACTATAATACTGTGATACTGTATTACTGTGACGCTGTGATACTGTAATACTGTAATACTGTGATACAGTGATACTCAGATACTGTAATACTATAATATTGTGATACTGTAACGCTGTGATACTGTGATACTGTAATACCGTGATACTGTAATACCGTGATACTGTGATACTGTAATACTGTGATACTGTGATACTGTAATACCGTGATACTGTAACGCTGAGATACTGCGATACTGTAATACTATATAATACTGTGATACTGTAATACTATAATACTGTGATACTGTAATACTATAATACTGTGATACTGTAATACTGTGGGACTGTTTGAAGAGAGGGCGTGATCACATTAGTGTTGAGAGAGCGGGTCGCTCTTTAGTCCACATTCCAGATCAGTGGGTGGCGGTAATGCGCCCGAAAGCTGTTTATCAACTGCCAATAAAATCTATGGAAGAAGAAAAAGAAGAAGCAAAACAAAGCAGAAGAAGAAGACAAAACAAGCAGAAGACGATGCTGCCGTTGCTGACGTCACATCGTGAAAAACAAATACGGAACGTTCGGTGTTGACATCTGCTTTGCTTTGTTTACCAGATGCGGTCAAGACTACTTATTTAAGATACCCCGAAGCTCTGTCGTTCTGCCCCAGGGTGAGATATTGCTTATACATGGTAAGATATTACATATTTACTAACTCAACACAAAGCCAAGACGCCAGCTCGTATTTCCACTGAGCTAGCGTCTGGTCGTATGCCATGCTAACTTGAAGTTGGCACTTCATGAGAGTATTGCTCAACTCCTGTCTGATCACCTCCCTGTTTTCTCCAGAGGCACCCCTGAAGAGGGTTTCTCCCAGAGGTACCCCTGAAGAGGGTTTTTCTCCCAGAGGTACCCCTGAAGAGGGTTTTTCTCCAGAGGTACCCCTGAAGAGGGTTTTGCAGCTGCAGTTTGCTGATAGCAGCAGGAGAGCACCGCAGCCATGGCTCAGCAGAGAGGAGTCAACAGTCTGCAGTTCAACCAGGATCAGAGTACGTTTATGATGTTAACCAGCAGTAAACCGGCCTGGGAGGCTGCTCATGCGGTCTTGGTGTCCAGAAACGCTGCTTATCACGATGTACCCCACCCCATTCCTCTGTCCCTTGCTTAACACGGTGTACCCCCCCACCCCATTCCTCTGTCCCTTGCTTAACACGATGTACGCCCCACCCCATTCCTCTGTCCCTTGCTTAACACGATGTACCCCCCCACCCCCATTCCTCTGTCCCTTGCTTAACACGATGTACACCCTCACCCCATTCCTCTGTCCCTTCCTTAACATGATGTACCCCCCCCACCCCATTCCTCTGTCCCTTGCTTAACACGATGTACCCCCCCACCCCATTCCTCTGTCCCTTGCTTAACACGGTGTACCCCCCCACCCCATTCCTCTGTCCCTTGCTTAACACGGTGTACCCCCCACCCCATTCCTCTGTCCCTTGCTTAACACGATGTACCCCCCCACCCCATTCCTCTGTCCCTTGCTTGACACGGTGTACCCCCCCACCCCATTCCTCTGTCCCTTGCTTAACACGATGTACCCTCCCCCCCCATTCCTCTGCCCCTTGCTTAACACAATGTACCCCCCCACCTCATTCCTCTGTCCCTTGCTTAACACGATGTGACCCCCACCCCATTCCTCTGTCCCTTGCTTAACATGGTGTACCCCCTCACCCCATTCCTCTGTCCCTTGCTTAACACGATGTACCCTCCCCCCCATTCCTCTGCCCCTTGTTGTTTTTGCTTTTCACAATCCTTAGGTTGTTTCTGTTGTGCCATGGAGACAGGGGTGAGAATTTATAACGCGGAGCCCCTGATGGAGAAAGGACACCTAGGTGAGTGGAATTAAACTCTTGCTGTCAGAACTGTTAATTAGTATGCAAAATTCACAAATGATATTTGGTGTAAATGTCTCCGCTTGCAGACCATGAACAGGTAGGTAGTGTGGCCCTGTGCTCCATGCTGCATAGATCCAACTTACTGGCTGTAGTTGGAGGAGGAGTCAATCCTAAATTCTCCGAAATATCCGGTGAGTTGTTTAATCAACCCATCTTCTTTTATTTCTCCTTCTTTGCTGTTCTTTCATTACACTCTTGAATACCTCTTAAGAGTCACTGTCTCATTTCAGTGCTTATCTGGGATGATGCTCGGGAGGCGCGGGACCCTAAGGACAAGCTGGTACTGGAGTTTACTTTTACCAAGCCTGTTCTAGCTGTGTGTATGAGGCATGACAAGTAAGAAGTGCCTTGTTCTCTCCTCGCTTTCTAGATCTGTTGGCGCGCTAATATGGAAATAATAATTCTTATTTTTTGTTTTTTTCCTGTCAGGATCATCATTGTTTTGAAAAAAAGGATTTATGTATATAGTTTTCCCGACAATCCCGTCAAACTATTTGAGTTTGAAACTAGAGAAAACCCCAAAGGTAGGGGGGAGGGGGCTTTCTATCTTTTAAGTGTTTTCATACTATGGACCATAGTTGAGCATTTTCAATAGATGCCTATTGAACTTTTTCCACCAGGACTGTGTGATTTGTGTCCTAGTCTGGAAAAACAGCTTCTGGTCTTCCCAGGTCATAAATGTGGCAGTCTGCAGCTGGTTGTAAGTTTACACGTTGAAATACCATAAAGCTGCCTCTTGTGAAGTTAGTGTTTACATTACAGGTCATTTGAAATATTTTTTTGTCAAATTGTTTTCTTTAGGACTTGTCCAACACGAAACCGGGCACTTCGTCTGCCCCGTTCACCATCAACGCTCACCAGAGTGAGATCGCTTGTGTTGCGTTGAACCAGCCCGGCAGCGTGGCAGCGTCAGCCTCCCGCAAAGGAACACTCATCCGCCTGTTTGACACCACTACGAAGGACAAGCTGGTGGAGCTACGCAGGGGAACTGACCCGGCCACTCTGTACTGGTACACACTAAACATTTTACATTGTGTAGGTTATGGCCGGCAAGTCAAAAGTCATAGAAAGCAATAAAATGTGTACTTCCCTAGAGCTGGACTCTCATATTCCTTTGTTTTTTACTCCTAGCATCAACTTCAGCCATGACTCGTCCTTCCTGTGTGCCTCCAGTGACAAGGGCACAGTACACATTTTTGCACTGAAAGACACCAAACTCAACCGCCGCTCTGCGTAAGATTGTCCTCTTTGTTTTTTGTTTTTAATTAAAAGAATAGAAATACCGCCCCCCCCCCCCCCCCACACACACAAGACTCTTTTCAGGATGCTTTTGATGAATCTGTTTCGCTACTCACAAAATCCTTTTCCTTATCTCCCAAAGGTTGGCTCGTGTCGGGAAAGTGGGCCCGGTTATTGGTCAGTATGTGGACAGCCAGTGGTCGTTGGCCAGCTTCACCGTACCGGCTGAGTGTGCCTGTATTTGTGCGTTTGGAAAGAACACATCCAAGAATGTCAACTCCGTCATCGGTAAGAGGAAGTCATCAGTCTCAAATGATGCAAAGGGTTTTTTAATACGAATATTTCCAGGCTGTAGTCAGTGTTTTGTAACCATCGGAACCAAGCAAATGAGGGGGTTTACTGGGTTCTCTGTGCGGTGTAGGGTGTAAGGTAATGGATAATTGCGTAGCGGCTTCTCATCTGTATGACCTACTCATTAAGGATGAATGTTCTATAATACTTCATCATTCTGCAAAGCAATTCCAGCTTGTGCATTGTACAGTGGTACTTTTGAGGCAATGTATAGTTGATTGTACAGGTGATTTGAATGTGTGCTTGGCTGGCGGGTTGTGTAGACAGTCAGCTGAGCTGATCTGTTTTATTGAAGAGCACAACGGCCCAGCTTGCAGGGAATGGTCATCATCTGAATTGTAAGCAGTGTACAATACATGAACTGCTGCTAAGAAAACAGCACACTTCGTTAGAATATACATGAGGGGGCGTCCGGGTAGCGTAGCGGTCTATTCGGTTGCCTACCAACACGGGGATCGCCGGTTCAAATCCCCGTGTTACCTCCAGCTTGGTCGGGCATACCTACAGACATAGTTGGCCGTGTCTGTGGGTGGGAAGATGGAAGTGTCCTGGTCGCTGCACTAGCATCTCCTCTGGTCGGTTGGGGCGCCTGTTCCGGGGGGAGGGGGAACTGGGGGGAATTGTGTGATCCTCACGCGTGCTACGTCCCCCTGGTGAAACTCCTCACTGTCAGGTGAAAAGAAGCGGCTGGTGACGCCACATGTATGGGAGGAGACATGTGGTAGTCTGCAGCCCTCCCCGGATCAGCAGAGGGGGTGGAGCAGCAACCAGGATGGCTCAGAGAGCGGAGTGATTGGCCCAGTACAATTGGGGAGGGGAAAAGGGGGGTGGGTCCAATAAAAAAGAAGACTGCATGAGTATGTGTAGTTATCATATCATAGAAATCATATATAAATATATATATGTATAATGACTGCTGGGATAGGCTCCAGCATCCTCGCGACCCCGAGAGCAGGATAAGCGGTATGGATAATGGATAGATGGATATTTATATATATATATATATATATATATATATATATATATATATATATATATATATATATATAGCGGTTTTTTTCCGAAACCGTCAATGGTGTTGTAAGTGCTCAACTAATGAGGAGCGTCCGCTTTGATATTTTGTTGATATATATATATATATATATATATATATATATGTGTGTGTGTGTGTGTGTGTGCGTATATATATGTATATATATGTATATATGTGTGTGTGTGTGTGTGTGTGTGTGTGTGTGTGTGTGTGTGTGTGTGTGTGTGTGTGTGTGTATATACAGTGCATCCGGAAAGTATTCACACCCCTTCACTTCCCCCACATTGTGTTATGTTACAGCCTTATTCCAAAATGGATTAAATTCCTTTTTTCTCATCAATCTACACACAATACCCCATAATGACAAAGTGAAAAAGGTTTTGTAGAAATTTTTGCAAATTTATTGAAAATAAAAAACAAATATTGCATGTACATAAGTATTCACACCCTTTGCTATGACACTCAAAATTGAGCTCAGGTTCATCCTGTTTCCACTGATCATCCTTGAGATGTTTCTACATCTTGATTGGAGTCCACCTGTAGTACATTCAATTGATTGGACCTGATTTGGAAAGGCACACACCTGTCTATATAAGGTCCCACTGTTGACAGGGCATGTCAGAGCAGAAACCAAGCCATGAAGTCAAAGGAATTGTCTGTGGGCCTCCGAGACAGGATTGTATCGAGGCACAGATCTGGGGAAGGGTACAAAAACATTTCTACAGGTTTGAAGGTCCTGAAGAGCACAGTGGTCTCCATCATTCGTAAATGGAGGAAGTTTGGATCCACCAGGACTCTTCCTAGAGCTGGCCGCCCAGCCAAACTGAGCAATCAGGAGAGAAGGGCCTTGGTCAGGGAGGTGACCAAGAACCCGATGGTCACTCTGACAGAGCTCCAGCGTTCCTCTGTGGAGATGGGAGAACCTTCCAGAAGGACAACCATCTCTGCAGCACTCCACCAATCAGGCCTTTATGGTAGAGTGGCCAGACAGAAGCCTCTGCTCAGTAAAAGGCACATGACAGCCCGCTTGGAGTTTGCCAGAAAGCACCTAAAGGACTCTCAGACCATGAGAAACATCTCTGGTGTGATGAAACCAAGATTGAACTCTTTGGCCTGAATGCCAAACGTCCCGTCTGGAGGAAACAGGCACCTCTCACCACCTTGCTAATACCATCCCTACAGTGAAGCATGGTGGTGGCAGCATCATGCTGTGGGATGTTCTTCAGCAGCAGGAACTGGGAGACTAGTCAGGATCGAGGGAAAGATGAATGGAGCAAAGTACAGAGAGATCCTTGATGAAAACCTGCTCCAGAGCGCTCAGGACCTCAGACTGGGGCGAAGGTTTACCTTTCAACACGACAACGACCCTAAGCACACAGCCAAGACAACGAAGGAGTGGCTTCGGCACAAGTCTGTGAATGTCCTTGCGTGGCCCAGCCAGAGCCCAGACTTGAACCCCATTGAACATCTCTGGAAAGACCTGAAAATAGCTGTGCAGCGACGCTCCCCATCTAACCTTACAGAGCTGGAGAGGATCTGCAGAGAAGAATGGGAGGAATACCCCAAATATAGGTGTGCCAAGCTTGTAGCTTCATACCCAAGAAGACTTGAGGCTGTAATCGCTGCCAAGGGTGCCTCAACCAAGTACTGAGTAAAGGGTGTGAATACTTATGTACATGCAATATTTCAGTTTTTTATTTCTAATAAATTTGCAAAAATTTCTACAAAACCTTTTTCGCTTTGTCATTATGGGGTATTGTGTGTAGATTGATGAGGGAAAAAAGGAATTTAATCCATTTTGGAATAAGGCTGTAACATAACACAATGTGGGGATAGTGAAGGGGTGTGACTACTTTCCGGATGCACTGTATTTATCCATCTTCTCTGTTCTTAACCTGGTTCTCCCTTTGGTCATTATCCGAGTCATGAAAGTGAGTTGTGTTGCATTAGGCTGAAACTATAGATGCTCCCACCACCGAGCTGCGGTGGGAGTTATGAAATCTCCCTCTCTGGAAAAACAAAGTTGATTTATGTATGCAGTAATAACTCATAAGATTTTTTTTTTTTACCCTGGTATTTATTCACTTTTTTTTTTTTTTTTAATTTTTCCTCTTTCTAGCCATCTGTGTGGACGGAACCTTCCATAAGTACGTGTTCACCCCTGACGGGAACTGTAACCGAGAGGCCTTCGACGTGTACTTGGACATATGTGACGACGATGACTTCTGAGACCAGGCAGTGAACTGGTAGAAGCTGTGAGGGGGAGGAGGCCTGTCAGCGCTGATGTAGGAAACTGGAAGAGGTGCTGATTGTTGCACTACGATGAAGAGGGACGATGAAGAGGGACTCTTCATGCAGACTGCAAATTGTTGTGTACAAACACAGGCGCTTAGGCTGGGACCTGTTTTGTAAGATGTTGTGTGTTTGTAATCACTGTAATCTATATAGCACTCTTGACATAAATACAATTTTCTATTAGACTACATCTATGTGCCCTCTTAATTCTGAGTAATGATGTGTAAAATCTCTTTGAATACACACTAATGTTCCACAGTCTACAGTTACTGTCAAGTTCAGAGTGTCGAGCTCAGTGTACAGTCACTTCTTAAAGGAAATGTTAGCACACCAGTTCTGTTACCACATCACTGTCATGTCTTACTCAGGGGGCACCTTAAAGCGGCCACACGGTGGCGCAGTGGTTAGCACAGTCGCCTCACAGCAAGAAGGTCCTGGGTTCAAGCCCAGGGGTCGTGCTCTCTGTGGACTTGCATGTTCTCCTCGTGTCTGTGTGGGTTTCCTCCGGGGGCTCCGGTTTCCTCCCACAGTCCAAACACATGTAGGTCAGGTGACTCAAAGACATGTAGGTCAGGTGACTCAAAGACAGGTCAGGTGACTCAAAGACAGGTCAGGGGACTCAAAGACATGTAATTCAGGTGACTCAAAGACATGTAGGTCAGGGGACTCGAAGACATGTAGGTCAGGTGACTCAAAGACATGTAGGTCAGGTGGCTCAAAGACGTAGGTCAGGGGACTCGAAGACATGTAGGTCAGGTGACTCAAAGACGTAGGTCAGGGGACTCGAAGACATGTAGGTCAGGTGACTCAAAGACATGTAGGTCAGGTGACTCAAAGACATGTAGGTCAGATGTAGGTCAGGTAACTCAAAGACATGTAGGTCAGGTGGCTCAAAGACGTAGGTCAGGGGACTTGAAGACATGTAGGTCAGGTGACTCAAAGACGTAGGTCAGGTGACTCAAAGACATGTAGGTCAGGTGACTCAAAGACGTAGGTCAGGTGACTCAAAGACATGTAGGTCAGGTGACTCAAAGACGTAGGTAAGGGGACTCGAAGACATGTAGGTCAGGTGACTCAAAGACATGTAGGTCAGGTAACTCAAAGACGTAGGCCAGGTGAATCGGCCGTACTAAATTGTCCCTAGGTGTCTGTGTGTGTGTGCCGGCCCTGCGATGGACTGGCGGTCTGTCCAGGTGTCTCCCTGCCTGCTGCCCAGTGACTGCTGGGATAGGCTCCAGCCTCCCGCGGCCCTGAGAGCAGGGTAAGCAGTTTGGATCATGGATGGATGGAACTTTAAAGCGACGTTGTGTAATTTTTCTGTTAATTTCACAAACGAGACGTGATCGTTTCTTTGTGCACATGAAATGATGCTCATTGTGTAGTATGAAAAAATGATGCTGGGACCGGGTTCTGGATGTTTTCTTCTTCAGCAATGGACCATTTTTATCATGCTGCAGCCTGCAGCCTCTACCACCTACACACCACTACTGAAGAAACACACAAAAACACATAAACCCTGCTATTATTATTACTATCCATTTACTGATCATCCTTCCTGTTGACTGTAAAAAAAAGGGGAAAATGTTTAATGCATGATTTATACAGTCTGAATGGTAACTGAATGTTGCATTCAGTGGAGAGATTGATTTTATAACCTTGCAGTCAGTAATATAACAGTCAGCCTACAGTAATAGGCTCTAGTCCTCTAAGCAGTCTGTAGCTATACCAGGTTCTCTGCTCCCCTCTTCGGGTAGTCTATGGGCTATAGTAAAGGCAAACAATTCATTACATCACGTTTATCATGGCAGAATTGAATATGACCGAAACAGAGAATCCTGCCCCACAGTCAGAGCTAGAGAATCAGATAAATAGACTACAGCTTAAAATTAGTAAGCTACAAGAGGCTCTCAACGAAACGCTAGAGACTATCGAGATAGAACACTTAGAGAAGGAAATTCAAACTGAGGAAGAAACACTAAGTAGCCTCCAAAGTCAACTTGAAGAACAAAATGGGGATAGCCTCCGACGCTCGACTCGAGTGAAGATCTCGACTCCTAAAATGCTTGAACTGCAACAAGAGGAGGTGAGGAAGAAGGAGAGAAAGCTCCCCTCAGCGTACGAAAAATGGAAGAGTCGAGCTCGTGAGTCAAGAGAGCGGCTAAAGAAAGACCTCAAGGAAACTGAGCTGGCATCTCTGCTTGATACTTTGGAGAAGGATAAAGAGGCTGTGTTGAACACCTATAATGACATACGAGGTCACTTCACACCCTCAGCCAAAATGAGAAGCAGTGTTGATGCATGTGAGGCAGCTACAACAGAGATTAAGAAAATCGCCTACGAGAGGATTGTAGACATCGATTTAGATTTTGATGCAGAACAAGCACAACGACGTCTCAAGGAGCTACTCAAGGGCGGCTATGCGCGCTCAATCTATGGATCCACTGTCTCAAGAGTGTCAAAGTCAGTCCACAGCCACGAAGGCAGCACTTTAACAGTCAAACGTGTGGACGCGGCAGCAGAGCTTGCAGCAAAGGAAGCGGAGTTCGAAGGGTTGCTTGAAGAAGATAAGCAAAGGGAGAAGATACAACGTTTGGAGGAGCAACAAAGGACACTAGAGGAGCAACGAAGGACGCTAGAGGAGCAACAAAGGTGGCAGCTTGAAGTTGAAAAACGCACTCTTGAACGTCTACAGGCAGAAAAGGGCTTAAGGGCTGCACGGGCCAGACTTCAAGTCTATAACCAGGGAACATCACAGGGCGGCAGTGCCCACTCTAATGATCCTGAAAGAAATCTTCAACCAAACCCTCAATATAACGGCATCGTCACCTGACGTAAACGTGTCGTCCCTCGCCCGGGCCCTCCAAGATAGTATAGCCCTGAATAGACTTCCAGTGCCAGAGCCATCGGTATTTAATGGCGACCCCATTCCGTTCATTGAGTGGAGAACTTCATTCATGTCACTCATTGACTCAAAGGCCATCTCCTCAGCAGACAAGCTTTACTACTTGAGGAAATATGTAGGCGGCCCAGCTCGTAAGACACTGGAAGGGACCTTCTACAGAAACGACGGCGAGTCTTACAAGGACGCATGGAGCAAACTGAATCACTGGTACGGACAGGCCTTCGTCATACAGAGAGCCTTCAGAGACAGGCTCACAAAGTGGCCAAAAATCCAACCAAGGGGTGCAGAGGGACTTAGAGACTTTTCCGAATTCTTGAACGCCTGCCAAGACGCAATGTCTCATGTGAAGAGCCTCGAAATATTGAATGACTGTGAAGAGAACATGAAGCTGGTCCACAAACTGCCAGACTGGGCAGCATTTCGATGGAACAGGAAGGCTATGGAAGCCTTGGACAGGAATCAAGAATTCCCCAGCTTCAAGGACTTCACCACCTTCATGGCAAAGGAGGCAGCGATCGCATGCAATCCGATCACCTCACCTTATGCCTTACGCAACTCCGAGTCTAGCACAGCGAAACCGAATAACAGAGACCCTAAGAGGAACAAGGCGAGTGTTCTGAGTACGCAAACTGAAACGGACAGTGACAAGCAAAAGCCAGCCAGCGGAAAGAAAAAAAAACCCCTGTGCGTTCTGCCAAGACAGTCAACACAGGCTACATGCATGTCCCAAGTTCATCGCCAAGAGTCTGGAGGAGAGAAGAGAATTCGTGAAAGAGAACAAGCTCTGCTATGGCTGCACCAAACCCGGCCATAGTGCGAAGGACTGTCGACATAGACATACCTGCAACACCTGCAAAGGCAAACACCCCACCTGTCTTCACAATGACAACCACGTGAAAAGGGAACCGTCTGCAGCTCGGGAAAACACTCCCCCAAGCAACGCTAATGAATCAGAAGCTGCCGCGACTGCAATGTCACATGCCGTCACGACTGGACAGTCTACCAACACATCGATGATTGTGCCCGTATGGGTGTCGTCCAAGAACAACTCAGGAACAGAAAAACTTGTCTACGCCCTGCTGGATACACAGAGTGACACCACATTCGTCGACCAAGAAGTGAGCAGGGCTCTAAAGGCAGAGTACTGTCCAGTGAAACTGAAGTTAACGACAATGATAGGACGTGACACTATCGTGAAAAGCCAACGAGTCTCGGGGCTTCGTGTGCGCGGTTACAGATCTTCCCTCCACATCGACCTTCCTCCTGCCTATGCTAAGGACGGTATACTGGTGAACAGCGCCCACATCCCTACAAGTGAAACAGCCAGACAATGGAATCATCTCTCCGCAGTCATAGACGAGATTCCACCGCTGCAAGATTGTGATATTGGTCTTTCAATAGGATACAACTGTGCGAGGGCAATGGCACCAAGAGACGTAATAGCAGGAGGAAATGAAGAGCCTTACGCAATCCGAACCGACCTTGGATGGAGCATCGTGGGTTGCTCTTCACCGTGCCTTGACACTCCAAGCGTGGCGAGACAGTGTTTCCGGGTAGCTGTGAAGGAGCTCCCGCCAGTCACCCCTGCAGATGCTATTCGCATTCTGGAGTCCGACTTCAAAAATGCCAAGGAGGATGAAAAGACGGTGTCCCAGGAAGATATCTTGTTCCTGGACAAACTCAAAAACGGCATCCAGAAAAACAGTCAAGGTTACTACGAAGTGCCCTTACCTTTTAAGGAGAGACCCAACCTACCTGACAACAAACAGCTTGCCATCGTTCGTCTCAGCTATCTGAAGAGGAAGCTGTCAAAGGATGAAAGATACAAAGAACAGTACATCAAGTTCATGGAGGATGTCATAGAAAAGGGTGACGCAGAGGAAGTACATGATAATGAGAAGGAAGGAGAAAAATGGTACATACCTCATCATGGTGTCTACCACGCCAAGAAGCCAGACAAACTGCGCGTGGTATTCGACTGCTCTGCCAAATACAAGGGAACCAGTCTAAACGATCATCTGCTCACCAGACCCGACTTGATGAACAATCTCAATGGTGTTCTCCTTCGCTTCCGACTGCATTCTACTGCGTTGATGTGCGACATAGAAAAGATGTTTCACCAATTCCACGTGAGCGAGACGGATCAGGATTACCTGCGCTTCCTGTGGTGGAAGAAAGGAGATCTCAGCACGCAACCTCAAGAGTACCGAATGAGGGTGCATATCTTCGGTGCTGCCTCATCGCCTGGTTGCGCAAACTACGGCTTGAAGTACCTGGCTACTGAGAACAGAGACCTATACCCCCTAGGTTCACAGTTCATTCTGAGAGACTTTTATGTCGATGACGGTGTCGCAAGTATGGACAGTACAGAGAAGGCTATTCAGCTCGCTCGAGAAGCCAGAGAACTTTGTGCCCTGGGTGGCCTTAGACTCCACAAATTTGTGTCCAACGACAGAGCTGTAATAGAAAGCATACCGTCATCTGAACGTGCATCAGAAATCTGAAGGTTCCGCAACCTCCATGGAGACCACCTGATTGTCACTTTCACTGGCGGTCGGAACCGTTGGATCCTCAAGTGCGGCATCAATCGCAGCCTCATCATTGATCTGGTCATCAGTTTCTTCTACAATGGTATCAAGTGTGCCAGATGTATCTGGGATGCCATCTCCATTCCTGTCATTGAGGAAGCAGTATTTGTAGTTTTGTGTCTCTGAGTAAGACTCAGTGTATCCTAGCCGGTGTAACTTGTCGATCATCCATTTTGACCCAAATCTATGATCAAGTTGTATGGCAAACTGCTGCATCTTTTCGTGGGCTTGGTCAAGCATCATCACACCATGCTCGAGTTCTGTGTCTAGCCATTCGCATAGGTTTTGGAGTATAGTACACACATGAGAGTCAGACAACTTATGACAACTATGAGCCAGCTAACAAGTATTGTTAAGCTAGTAATGACAACTTTTAGTGGAAGTTAACATTTACGTTAGCCGATCATATTACTTACTGTTAGCTAGCTAACAAGAACAAGCAAAGTTATACCTTTTATGTAACAAATGAGAATCATCAGTGTTGTGCAGAGAAACATTTCAGCTTGTTAGAAAAATGGTTGAGAATACGTACGTATCAGGTGTTGAGAGCAGTATATTCAGTCAGCCCGTGATCAATAGAGAAAAAGGATGTAAATGGCTTCAGCATGCCGGGTGCCCTCTACGGCATGGGGGGGGGGGGTGATGAGTCGGAAAGTGGATGTGAATATTTTTCTACCAGGGTCTTGGTGAAAAATAAATGCTTGCAATCAACTTAGAATCATGACAAATTCCTAGTTTGACCCCTCAAATGTAAGTTAAGTCCAATTTAAGCTTTTTTCAATTTTCGAAAATCTGTTATCAGTACCCTGACTTTGAGCAATTTGTTCGGAGGTTACCCCCGGGAGTTGGATTTCGACATTTTAATACATGTTACTACACACCTTAAGGAACACATGGGTGGAGAAATTTACTGGTAACACTTTACTTCCCAGATTGGTCAAATTCCTGCTAACTTTCCCTCACTATAACGCTGGCTGGAGGAAGTAGCTCATCTTTATTGCTGGACTGTCGCCCTGATGGATAACAGAACTTGCCCAAAGAGTTCGTAGGTCAGGTCTCCTCCCATCCTCCTCTTCCAGCTTGTGACTGTCCACATTCCTGTGCTATCCTGTGCTATCAGCTAACAGTCAACACTAGCCCTGCATTAGGAGGGTTTTGGTACACTGTTCACAGATCAGCCCAAGCAGTGATAAACCATGACAGGGAATATGATGCCACAGTCAGGGTACGACTGAAGGACGCACCCACACGCGCCACAAGGCCAAACACCTCTGACAACGGATCCCACCCGGGAACAGCACGTAGCTCTGGTACCCCTTGTTCAGTATCATGTTTCAACTGTGATATTTCAGCATCGTGGCTACTAATATATGCACCGCATTCAGTGGAGATCACCTTACATACACCACCCTGTGAGGCTAACAGAAGATCCAGCGCCATCCTATTTTCAGTTGCTACACCGCCAACATCATCTAAGCGTCTCACCGCGGTCGTGGCGGCAGCTGTAGAGATGTTCAAATCTCTCTCTCTCTCTCTCTCTCTCTCTCTCTCTCTCTCTCTCTCTCTCTCTCTCTCTCTCTCTCTCTCTCTCTCTCTCTCTAATTATATATATCTATATCTATATATCTACTCATATATTTTCATAATTTGTGTGTGTGTGGTGTTAGTGTAGATAGCGGGACCGAAAACTAAAGCACTTATGATCCTAATTCTTTTGGGAGGTGGTAGGTATTGTCTCAGAGAGTAAGGGAAAAATGCCAGAAAATTAAAATTATGCATAATTATGCATACATATGCAAAATATGCATTTTTCTAAAAATGGCTAAAAACCACTTTTCTCGGCATTTCACCTGATTCTGAGCATCTTTGATTTTTTCACCTATATAAAAAAAATTTCTGGGACAGATGTTTTGGCATTATGCAAAATAAGTGCATTTTTGCAGAAATGCACTTATGATCCTAATTTTTTTTGGAGTTGGTCGGTATTGTTCCAGAGAGGACCCGAAAAATAGCAGAAAATTAAAATAATTATAATAATTATGCAAAATATGCATTTTCTAAAAATGGCTAAAAACCACTTTTCTCGGCATTTCATATGATTCTGAGCATTTGGGGGGAGGGAGTTGGAGTTGGGGGAGGGTTTAGGGGCAGGGGGAAGGCGGTTAGCTGGCAGGATGAAGAGGAGGGAGATTTAGACGGGTGGAGAACCAAACCGCTACATTGTAGCGGGGCTCTTCTAGTATACACACACACACACACACACACACACACACACACACACACACACACACACACACACACACACACATATATATATATATATATATATATATATATATATATATATATATATATATATATATATATATGCATGTATCAACACGGATACGGGGAAATAGATTTTAATACATTGCAGTACAGGCCTGTTTCATGCGTCTCACACTCATCTGCCGCTAATGTGTTTCAACAGTGGACATTCCTCTCCTCATTGGTTGAGCACTCACAACACCACTGACGGTTTCGGAAAAAAACGCTTGTAGAACCTGATAATGTAATAAATCCCCGATAATGTAATAACCCTGATAATGTAATAAAAAATGCACTTGAGGCCATTGAAAATGCAATAAAACCTGATAATGTAATAACTTCCTGATAATGTAATAAAGTGCATTCCCCGATAATGTAATAAACTATATATCATAGCTAACCCTAACCCTAAACCCTAACCCTAAACCCTAACCCTAATAACGTCCCGTTAATGTACCACATTATTACATTATTGGTAAAAAGTTTATTACATTATTGGGACATGCACTTTATTACATTATCAGGAAGTTATTACATTGTCAGGTTTTATTGCACTTTCAATGGACTCAAGAGCAGATTTTTATTACATTATCGGGGTTATTACATTATTGGGGATTTATTACATTATCAGGTTCTACAACGCTATATCTATATCTATATCTATACCATACGAGGGTGTGAATATGCGAGATGTGCGCTGAGCAGTTGATAAGGCCCGTTCAGCGTTGCGATGGGGTGATGATAACTCTGATGCAGACGCCTGTCTGATTCAGGACACAGCTATAGGCCTGATCCCCACACACCACGCAGACCTTTCCAGGCAGCACGGGTTGCTTACTGAACGTTATCTTTACCGTCCTATCACACCGAGCAGTGTGTTTCATCACGGGGGTCCTGTACACACATAGAGACACCAGGCAGGGCATGCACACGCAGAGTAGGCCCAGTGAAGGAACCGCTGCGAGCTAAAGACTTAGTGGAGAATATACGTAGGTCTAGAGCAGTTACTCACTGTAAACCCTAAAACCGCCAGCTGTATTTACAATGTCCATGGAGCTGAGTCCCTCCCAGCTACAGTATGATAGGTGTGTTCTGGTTCAGTCATGGGTTTACATTCTATATCGCTAATGCAGTCAGCAGGCACGGCCAGAAACTCTACCCCAGCGTTCCTCCAACCTCTCCTGGAGGACCACTTGTCCTGCATGGTTTAGACCTCTCCCTGCTCCAACACAGCTGATTGAAATGATCCGTTTTGTTATGAGGCAGCTTCGGGAGTTCATAACGAGTTGATCATTTGAACCAGCTGTGTTGGAGCAGGGGGAGGTCTAAACCATGCAGGGCAAGTGGTCCTCCAGGAGAGGTTGGAGGAACGCTGGTCTACGCCATATCAAATCAACATCGTTTTTAGATCGTTTTTAACGCTGTTTCAAATTAAGATACCTTCTAAACTTGCAGCACGGTGGCCCAGCGGGTAGCGCTGTGTAGAACCTGATAATGTAATAAATCCCCGATAATGTAATAACCCCGATAATGTGATAAAATCTGCTCTTGAGTCCATTGAAAATGCAGTAAAACCTGATAATGCAATAACTTCCTGATAATGTAATAAAGTGCATTTCCCAATAATGTAACAAACTTTTTACCAATAATGTAATAATGTGTTACATTAACGGGACGTTATTACATTATCAGGTTAGCCTTAATTTCCCTGGTCCTGATAATGTAATAATTCCCCAATATTGTAATAATTTAACAGCAGACCACCCATAAATGGATTCAAGTGGTGATACTATTTAAGCAATGCAAGCTCGAGAGGTCTAGCGCCACCGACAGGTCAAAGTTGGACGTGCATGAATGCTCTACTCTTCCTCAAAGCTACCGCCAAGCTACTTCCACACGTTTTTTCTCAGTTGGATCATTTTATTACATTATCAGGAAGTTATTACATTATCAGGTTTTGTTGCATTTTCAATGGCCTCAAGTGCATTTTTTATTACATTATCAGGGTTATTACATTATCAGGGTTATTACATTATCGGGGATTTATTACATTATCAGGGTTATTACATTATAGGGGATTTATTACATTATCAGGGTTATTACGTTATCAGGGTTATTACATTATCGGGGATTTATTACATTATCAGGGTTATTACATTATCGGGGATTTATTACATTATCAGGGTTATTACATTATAGGGGGATTTATTACATTATCAGGGTTATTACATTATTGGGGATTTATTACATTATCAGGGTTATTACATTATCGGGGATTTATTACATTATCCGGTTCTACACGCCGTCGCCTCACAGCAAGAAGGACCTGGGTTCGAACCTCAGGGTAGTCCGACCTTGGGGGTCATCCCGGGTCGTCCTCTGCATGGAGTTTGCATGTTCTCCCCGTGTCTGCGGTGGGTTTCCTCTCACAGTCCAAACACATGTAGGTCTGAACTGCTATTCGGTGCATAAGCACACACACAACAGTCAGAGCCTTTCCCCCAGCGACTCGCAATCGCACAGAGGCAACCCTCTCATTCCCCGGGGAGAACTCCAACCAGGGACTTGTGAGTATCCCCACACCTGCCCGGAAAAGTAACAAGTCCAGCCCCTCTCCAGGTGTTTGGTACCAGAGCCCATACTATGTGTGGAGGCGAGTCCAACTATATCTAGTTGGTACCGCTCCACCTTCCGCGCACCCCCACCATCAAAATACATGCACGTTAGGGTCAATACTCCAGGCTGTCTGTGTCCCTGAGCAAGGCATGGCAAGACGGACTAGAGTTGGTCCCCGGGTGTTGCACAGTGGCTGCCCACTGCCCCTAGCTACACAGCTGGGGGTGGCTTACATGCAGAGAGGAATTTCCCCACGGGGGTCAGTAAAGTATCTCAAAATCCAAACGAAAAAAGTATTGTGTGGTTCAGCTCTCAGGGCCTGTAAAAACTTCCCTGAACTCAGACAAGGCAAATAAGATGATATCTTCCTCGCTATCAGGTAGATCATTGTGAATCAGCCCCGAGACAACAGACTGAGCAGGTGTCAAATATGTTAACACTGATGCAGCAGTTTTGTTGTTTCTAGGGATGCAGCAGTGTTTTGTTGTTTCTAGGGATGCAGCAGTGTTTGGTTGTTTCTAGGGATGCAGCAGTGTTGTTGTCTCTAGGGATGCAGCAGTGTTTGGTTGTTTCTAGGGATGCAGCGGTGTTTTGTTGTTTCTAGGGATGCAGCAATGTTGTTGTTTCTAGGGATGCAGCAGTGTTTTGTTGTTCCTAGGGATGCAGCAGTGTTGTTGTCTCTAGGGATGCAGCAGTTTTGTTGTTTCTAGGGATGCAGCAGTGTTGTTGTTTCTAGGGATGCAGCAGTGTTGTTGTTTCTAGGGATGCAGCAGTGGTTTGTTGTTTCTAGGGATGAAGCAGTGTTGTTGTCTCTAGGGATGCAGCAGTGTTTGGTTGTTTCTAGGGATGCAGCGGTGTTTTGTTGTTTCTAGGGATGCAGCAGTGTTGTTGTCTCTAGGGATGCAGCAGTTTTGTTGTTTCTAGGGATGCAGCAGTGTTGTTGTCTCTAGGGATGCAGCAGTTTTGTTGTTTCTAGGGATGCAGCAGTGTTGTTGTTTCTAGGGATGCAGCAGTGTTTTGTTGTTTCTAGGGATGCAGCGGTGTTGTTGTCTCTAGGGATGCAGCAGTGTTGTTGTCTCTAGGGATGCAGCATTGTTGTTGTTTCTAGGGGTGCAGCAGTGTTTTGTTGTTTCTAGGGATGCAGCAGTGTTTCGTTGTTTCTAGGGGTGCAGCAGTGTTGTTGTCTCTAGGGATGCAGCAGTGTTTGGTTGTTTCTAGGGATGCAGCAGTGTTTTGTTGTTTCTAGGGATGCAGCACTGTTGTTGTTTCTAGGGATGCAGCAGTGTTTTGTTGTTTCTAGGGATGCAGCAGTGTTTTGTTGTTTCTAGGGATGAAGCAGTGTTTTTGTCTCCAGGGATGCAGCAGTGTTTGGTTGTTTCTAGGGATGCAGCGGTGTTTTGTTGTTTCTAGGGATGCAGCAGTGTTGTTGTCTCTAGGGATGCAGCAGTTTTGTTGTTTCTAGGGATGCAGCAGTGTTGTTGTTTCTAGGGATGCAGCAGTGTTGTTGTCTCTAGGGATGCAGCAGTTTTGTTTTTTCTAGGGATGCAGCAGTGTTGTTGTTTCTAGGGATGCAGCAGTGTTTTGTTGTTTCTAGGGATGCAGCAGTGTTGTTGTCTCTAGGGATGCAGCAGTGTTGTTGTCTCTAGGGATGCAGCATTGTTGTTGTTTCTAGGGGTGCAGCAGTGTTTTGTTGTTTCTAGGGATGCAGCAGTGTTTGGTTGTTTCTAGGGATGCAGCAGTGTTTTGTTGTTTCTAGGGATGCAGCAGTATTTTGTTGTTTCTAGGGATGCAGCAGTGTTCATCAAGGCAGATGTTTGCTGTCACAGCTTTATGTGGCAACGAGAATAAAACACATATTGGCTTGTGGGAAATGGTATGAGTGTAAATACTGTACAAACCAAAGTTATTAATAACCTTAATGCCTCGCTATTTATTCATTAGCTAAGCTATCACTTTTTAAAAGTACCAAATAATTGTAAACAATGTCAATTCAAACTAAATTTGCTGAAATTGCAGTACATGTCATTGCAATTGTACATTGCAGTACGATCGCAGTTTCTTTGTCTTGTAAAGCACCTTGTAACTTTGTTTTGAAAAGTGCTATATAAATAAAAAGTTATTATTTTTGTTATTATTATTATTTTTATCATCATTATTACATAATGAATGTCCTCAAACTAGACAGAGTTAATCTGCAGGGGGAGGTCAGGCTCTCCCCCTGCTTATGACATCGCCCTCCTCTGGCTGATGTGAGGGATGACAGGAGCGCAGGGTTTTTGTCATAGCCACCACCAGCCCCCACTCGTGTGTCGGATCAGCTCAGCAACCAGTCAGCATGACTTCTCCAAGAGGGACAACCAGCACAAGTGAAAGCAGGACAGTAGAAAGGAAAAATGACGACACATATCTGGTAAGACACAGAAACAGTAACGGACGCTGACATGTGTTGGACAAAACATAATCAGATCGAGTTTATCAACATCAGTTCAGGATGGCAGTGATTGTGATAAAGGAGAAAACAGAGAAGGGGGAGACAGGATGTGTTGCAGGGAGTGTGTGAGGCAGGTAACAGCAGTGTGTATGTGCATGTGACGTGAGTGCAGGGGATCAGTCCCTCACATGTTGTGGTCTGAGAGGCCTGACTTGTCATAGTGCCTCTGAGCAGCAGACAGGCTGCAGCCGCCCCCGGCCCTGCAGCCGTGCAGACACATCAGGAGTCATGTTAATGCTGATGCCACGTCTACTGATGCTGACTTATATACTCATGTTACTGCTATACTGGACTGCCCGGACCATCCAGTCCATACTGGGCTGGGGCTGCTGGCCTCAGGCCGTCGTTTCAGGACTCCTGTTGGGAAGAATAAAAGACCTCATGTCTCTCTCATCCCAGCTGCTCTTGATATGCTTAATGGCACTGTGGCTGCATCCCTCTCACTACAGACACATTTGTACTCTTGCATATTTGTACTTGATGTAAACTTCCATGTCCCAGCACTAGTTGTGTGAGGTATTACTTATGTTGTCCTTCTGTATGACGTCATTAAGGTAACCCTGGTTGCATAGCAAAGTTCCCCTAGTGGGAGAATAAAGATGACCTTCAACCTTGTACTGTTCCATTGTTTTATTAATTATTTTCAGTGTCGTTGTGAATATGTTAATTTCCACCATCTTGTTAAATAAATGAATTGTTACACTGCTCAGTTTATAACTGAATGGTAATAAAATTATTACGCTTTGGTATAATTACTAAGCAGTGGTTAGCGCGGTCGCCTCACAGCAAGAAGGTCCTGGGTTCTAGCCCCGGGGTAGTGCAACCTTGGGGGTCGTCCTCTGTGTGGAGTTTGATTGTTCTCCTCGTGTCTGTGCGGGTTTCCTCCGGGTGCTCCGGTTTCCACCCAGTCCAGATATGCAGGTCAGGTGGATCGGCCGTACTAAATTGTCCCAAAGTGTGTGTTTGTGTGTCGGCACTGTAATGGCCCAGCCACCTGTCCAGGGTGTCTCCCCGCCTGCTGCTCAATGACTGCTGAGATAAGCGGTTTGGATAATGGATGAATGAATACTACGCTTTGACCAATTTTAGAAATTCAGTGGAATGAATCTAATAAAGCAACAAACAGGATTTATTCATCAACAATAACTGTACAACACTGACACTTAAGCTATTTATTTCTTTGTCAGATACAAATATTTTTACTATCTTAATTTAAAAAAGTACAGTGAAAGAGGTTTAGAAGATGCTGAAAACAAATGATTTCATACACAGTGAAACAGGATCCTACATCATCATCAGAGGAGGGGTCCAAACATCTCCATGGTTTCGACAACCAGTGATAGATGATCCAGAAATGACCGTACAGACACACGTAGAACTCGAGCCTCATCTGCACTCCATCTGCTACAATAAAGAAGAGAGGATGAGGGAGTAAGACCTGATGACAGTGTGAGTGTTATGTAAGGGCTGATGAAGAGGATGAAAGGGGTTGATGGAGGGGATGATGAAGGGGATGATGAAAGGGCTGATGAAGGGGCTGATGAAGGGGATGACATAAGGGCTGTTGAAGGGGATGATGTAAGGGCCGATGAAGGGGAAGGGACTGATGAAGGGGATAATGTAAGGGCTGATGAAGGGCCTGATGAAGGGGCTGATGAAGGGGATGATGTAAGGGATGATGAAGGGGAAAGGGCTGATGAAGGGGATGATGTCAGGGCTGATGAAGGGGAAGGGGCTGATGAAGGGGATAAGGTAAGGGATGATGAAGGGGCTGATGAAGGGGATGATGAAGGGCCTGATGAAGGGGATGATGAAGAGGACAATGTAAGGGCTGATGAAGGGGATGATGAAGGGGCGGATGAAGGGCCTGATGAAGGGGATGATGAAGGGGATAATGTAAGGGCTGATGAAGGGGCTGATGAAGAGGATAATGTAAGGGCTGATGAAGGGGGTGATGAAGGGCCTGATGAAGGGGTGGATGAAGGGGATGATGAAGGGCCTGATGAAGGGGATGATGAAGGGGATAATGTAAGGGCTGATGAAGGGGCTGATGAAGGGCCCGATGAAGGGGCGGATGAAGGGCCTGATGAAGGGGATAACGTAAGGGCTGATGAAGGGGATGATGAAGGGCCTGATGAAGGGGATGATGAAGGGGATAACGTAAGGGCTGATGAAGGGGCTGATGAAGGGCCCGATGAAGGGCCTGATGAAGGGGATGATGAAGGGGATAACGTAAGGGCTGATGAAGGGGATGATGAAGGGGCGGATGAAGGGGATGAACAGAAACAGCCTGACTCACACGGAGAGCGTGCTGCCGGTCAGTTCAAGATGTTTGCTTATACCGCCTCTGCGCGGCTCTCTGTCCGGCGAGAGAGACTGGAGAGCTACAGACGCTTCACGAGAGGACGGGAAAGGGACATCCAGAGCACTGCTCAACGGTCAAGGAAGCCATCTCTGTATGTCACCTGTCATGGACTGAGTAGACTCAGTGCTAACACAGTGCAACTATGATGATAGGAATAACGTAGGCTACAGTCACAACAGACACAAGTTGGGATGTTATTTATGTCCTTATGTTTGGCTTCATAAGTAATAAAAAAGGTCTTAGTGACATGTGTGAAGGAGTGAGAAATGACTCTGCTGAGTTTAGACGTTAATCATGTCTGTGAATGTTCTCATTCATCCAGGTCATGGTTATCCAAAGGAGTTGAATCAAGTGCAACTGGACTTGGTATATATCCGTGAAGACGTTTCGCCTCTCATCCAAGAGGCTTCCTCAGTTCGTGCCTTTCTGACTAGACCAAGCTAGTCTGACTGGCTGCTGATGAGACTCAGAATTTATCCTCTAGGAGTCGTTGTCAGAGCTATTGATATGCGTGGCTCTTTGTGATCCGATCTTTACCAACGCCCGTCGCTAACAGAGCCATAGATATGCGTGGCATCGGAAGACAAACAGCCATGGACATCAATAGCTCTGACAACGACTCCTAGAGGATAAATTCTGAGTCTCATCACCAGCCAGTCAGACTAGCTTCGTCTACTCAGAAAGGCACGAACTGAGGAAGCCTCTTGGATGAGAGGCGAAACGTCTTCACGGATATATACCAAGTTCAGTTGCACTTGATTCAACTCCTTTGGATGGATGTTAATCATTTACCTAAGAACACGTCAGAGGTTTCTGGAGATACTGCTCATTATCATCAACTTCTCTGAGTAGCCCTTACCCCACCTACCCCTTTACCATTCTACAAACCCCAATTCCAGTGAAGTTGTGACGTTGTGTAAAACGTGAATATAAACAGAATACAATGATTTGCAAATCCTTTTCCACCTATATTCAGTTGAATCCACTACAAAGACAAGATATTTAATGTTCAAACTGATAAACTTTATTGTTGTTTTGCAAATATTCCCTCATTGTGAATGTGATGCCTGCAACACGATCCACAGAAGCTGGGACAGGGGCATGTTCACCACTGTGTTGCACCACCTTTCCTTTTAACAACACTCAATAAGCGTTGGGGAACTGAGGACACTACTTGTTGAAGCTTTGTAGGTGGAATTCTTTCCCATTCTTGCTTGATGTACGACTTCAGTTGCTCAACAGTCCGGGGTCTCCGTTGTCGTATTGTGCGCTTCATAATGCGCCACACATGTTCAATGGGGGACAGGTCTGGACTGCAGGCAGGCCAGTCCAGTACCTGCACTCTTTTACTACGAAGCCCCGCTGGTGGAACACCTGCAGAATGTGGCTTGGCATTGTCTTGCTGAAATAAGCAGGGACGTCCCTGAAAAAGACGTCGCTTGGATGGCAGCATATGTTGCTCCAAAACCTGTGTGTACCTTTCAGCATTAATGGAGCCTTCACAGATGTGCAAGTTACCCATGATGCCATGGGGCACTAACACCCCCCCCCATACCACCACAGATGCTAGCTTTTGGACTTTGCGCTGATAACAATCTGGATGGTCCTTTTCCTCTTTAGCCCGGAGGACACGACGTCCATGATTTCCAAAAACAATGTGAAATGTGGACTCGTCAGACCACAGCACACTTGTCCACTTGGCGTCAGTCCATCTCAGATGAGCTCGGGTCCAGAGAAGCAGGTGGTGTTTCTGGGTGGTGTTGATATCTGGCTTTGGCTTTGCATGGTAGAGTTTTAACTTGCACTTGTAGATGTAGCGACCAACTGTGTTAACTGACGATGGTTTTCCCAAGTGTTCCTGAGCCCACGTGGTAACATCCTTTACACAATGAGGTCGGTTTTTAATGCAGTGCAGCCTGAGGGGTCGAAGGTCATGGGCACTCAATGTTGTTTTTCGGCCTTGTCGCTTACGTGCAGAGATTTCTCGGGATTCTCTGAATCTTGTGATGATATTATGGACTGGAGATGATGAAATCCCTAAATTCCTTGCAGTTGTACTTTGAGAAACGTTGTTCTTAAACTGTTGGACTATTTGCTCACACAGTTGTTCACAAAGTGGGGAACCTCACCCCATCCTTGCTTGTGAACGACTGAGCCTTTCGGGGATGTTCTTTTATAGCCAATCATGACACTCACCTGTTTCCAATTAACCTGTTCACCTGTGGAATGTTCCAGACAGGTGTTTTCTGAGCATTCCTCAACTTTCCCAGTCTTTTGTTGCCCCTGTCCCAGCTTCTTTGGAACGTGTTGCAGGCATCAAATTCAAAATGAGTGAATATTTGCAAGAAACAATAAAGTTTATCAGTTTGAACATTAAATATCTTGTCTTTGTAGTGTATTCAATTGAATATAGGTCGAAAAGGGTTTGCAAATCATTGTATTCTGTTTTTATTCACGTTTTACACAACATCCCAACTTCATTGGAATTGGGGTTTGTACCATTAACTTACCCCACAATCTGAAATACACATACTTTTGCGAGTGGTACGACCACTGTGTTTCTTAAAATTCAGTTTTCCTCTTAACACAACATAATGCCACCTTGTGCGTCTTGAGAGAGAGACCGTCCTCGGTTGCTCTCTCTGAGTTTTCTCCCTGAGTTTTCTCCCTGAGGTTTCCCCCTGAGGTTTCTCCCTGAGTTTTCCCCTGAGTTTTCTCCCTGAGGTTTCCCCCTGAGGTTTCTCCCTGAGTTTTCCCCTGAGGTTTCCCCCTGAGGTTTCTCCCTGAGGTTTCCCCCTGAGTTTTCCCCCTGAGGTTTCTCCCTGAGTTTTCCCCTGAGTTTTCTCCCTGAGGTTTCCCCCTGAGGTTTCCCCCTGAGGTTTCTCACTGTTAAAGGTTTTTAGGGAGTTGTTCCTTATCCGATGCAAGGGTCTAAGGACAGGATGTTGCGTTGCTGTAAAGCCCACTGAGGCAAATTTGTATTTTGTGATATTGGGCTATACAAATAAAACTGACTTGACTTGACTTCAATCATACCCCACCACCCACCACCCCACCACCCCCTCTCTCTCTGTATGAGAAGAATTGTTGTATGTTGCCAGGAGGTAGATTACATATTCCTGGTGTAGTGGATTTATGGACATACGTCACCATGGCTTGCTGTTTGTATGAAGTTGACGCGCTCACTTTAATGGCTCAGGGTGTAGCCATGGTGACGCAGCGCCATGTGGTTGGGCGGGGTTGTGTATCTAAGGAAATGAACAACACACGCGAGTTGGTGGTCAAAGAGAGAAGTTGTTGGTCTCTGCTTTTGCCCAACTTCCACACGAGCATGAACATGAATATCACCCAAATGGCTTCACCCAAATCAAAACCTTGTGGTGAAATAAGGTGGCTGAAAATGCTGCCGCTGCTCTGGTCTGATCACAGTGAACTGCAGGAAATCAGGTGACACACCGGGATGCTGTGAAAGTGTGTTGACACGTTAAACACTCGACCCCCTCATACTTGTCCCATGCAGTCATACCATACCATACCATACCATAGTGCAGTCAGACCATACCATACCACACCACACAATAACATACCATACATACCATACAACAACATACCATACCATACCATAGTGCAGTCATACCATACCATACCATATCACAGTGCTATCATACGATACCATACCATAGTGCAGTTATACCATACCATACCATACTGCAGTCATACCACACCATACCATATCATAGTGCAGTTATACCACACCAAACCACACCACACCATACCATAGTGCAGTCATACCATACCATACAATACCACACAATACCATACCATAGTGCAGTCATACCATATCATACCATACCATAGTGCAGTCATACCACACCATACCATATCATAGTGCAGTTATACCACACCATACAATACCACACAATACCATACCATAGTGCAGTCATACCATACCATACCATACCATACCATATCACAGTGCTGTCATACCATGCCATACCGTAGTGCAGTTATACCATACCATACCATACCATAGTGCAGTCATACCATACCATACCATAGTGCAGTCATACCATACCGTACCATACATACCATGCCATAGTGCAGTCATACCATACCATACCATACTGCAGTCATACCATACCATAGTGCAGTCATACCATACCACTGTGCTGTCATACCATACCATACCACACCATACCATAGTGGTGTCATCCAGAGGGAAATCCCTCCATGCATATTGACTGTTTAGACAGGCTACCCTAATGAATAAAGTGCAGACAGGCTACCCTAATTAATAAAGTGCAGACAAGATACCCTAATGAATAAAGTGCAGACAGGCTACCCTAATTAATAAAGTGCAGACAAGATACCCTAATGAATAAAGTGTAGACAGGATACCCTAATGAATAAAGTGCAGACAGGCTACCCTAATTAATAAAGTCTAGACAGGCTACCCTAATTACTAAAGTCTAGACAGGCTACCGTAATGAATAAAGTGTAGACAGGATACCCTAATGAATAAAGTGCAGACAGGCTACCCTAATTACTAAAGTCTAGACAGGCTACCGTAATGAATAAAGTTTAGACAGGTTACCCTAATGAATGGCGAGTCCCCACAACCAAATGAATGGTGTTAACAGCGCTTGAAACTTAACATTCGTTCGCTGACTGACGACTAGTCGCTTCTTGAAACTGGCCGTTATGAAAGGTAGAAGAATAAACACCAGCTGGTATCAACAAAGGCGGTGTGATTTAACCGTCCGCCATGCAAAAGGATACAACTCCAACCTGCCGGGCTCGTTGTTGTGGTCTTCCCTGCCGCGCGCCGCCATCACGACCGTACTTCCGTAGATCAAGTTTCGGTTTGAGCGCGACACATTCGACACCGCGGAACTCGTTGTTTATATTCCGCACCCGCGGCTGTGCCATATCAAGATGTATCACACTATTTAATTAAATAGTGAAGGGAATTGATCTATTGAATTGTGTACTCGTACACGAATTTCACACGTTTTTTTTTCACGAATCTTGGTACAAAAGATTTAACCATTGCATTTGATTTGGGAGCGCTGAGGACTGGTGCCGCAATGCTTTGTGGGAAATGATGTTCAAAAGGAGGAACGCGCTCTGTCGACAGTATCTCCTACAAACAGTATCTCATACACAACTCTTCTGCATTAGCAATTACGCTTCTTTTCTTTCTTTCTTTTTAAGCCCACTGAGGCAAATTTGTGATACTGAGTTATACAAATAAACTTGGCTTGACTTTGGCCAAACGTAATGTCGGCGAGGATACGTTTTTCCGTGATACTTTATAATATTGTAACGTGCATGGATAAGACGACACGCTGGCCGCTGGATGGCGGGTCTGACCCTTTAGTCTAGCGGTTAGCGATGTCTCCTGCGGTGCGGGCGATACGGGTTCGCGTCCCGGCCGCGGCAGTTCCTGTGGTTGCGTTGTCCCCCCGAATTCACTACATTGGTGTCAGAAGTGGGATGGAGCCATCGGAAGCGTAGGCGCCCTGAAGCGTGAAAGAGCTGATATGCTGAAGCGCGGGGACGCGCTTCCCGAAGGAGGGGGGTAGTGTAACGTGCATGGATAAGTAGACGCGCTGGCCGTTGGCTGGCGGGTCTGACCCTTTAGTCTAGCGGTTAGCGATGCCTCCTGCGGTGCGGGCGATACGGGTTTGTTACGGGTCTAGATAGATCGATGCCATCGGCTATCCACTAGTTTACCTTAGATACACATGACCCGCGCTCAGGAACATGTTACATCACTTTGAATATACTTGGCTGCACTGAGCAACTCGTGTGTGTGTCATTCTTTATAAGATAGCCTACTGAAACATGGTGCCAGAAGTCGGAGAACTTATTTCTTATTTTACTAGCTCGCATGTTTAAGTTTGTAGGCCTGAGTAGGTCACATGTCGGAGGATTCCGATTCAGAGCAAAGTACTTCTGCTGAAGACGTTGTCACAGAGGAGCTAACGCTAGCATTACCGGCGCCGATAGCATCACATACAATGGCAGCTAACGTGAATATTCCACCACCGTCCCCGATGAGCTTCACAGGCGATTGGAGTGTCAATTGGGACATTTTTCGTGCCAAATATGAAGACTACGTCCTCGTCACGGGCATACTTGGCAAAGACAAGAAAATACAAGCGGCTACTCTAAGAAGTGTGATGGGAAGTGAATGCAGGCATATTTACCGCCACAATCTGAACCTCTCAGAAGATGATCAAGGGGATCCTGACGCCATACTGAGAGAGTTGGGGAAATACTTCAAGCCAGCAAAAAACACAATATACGAGAGGTACATTTTCGGGAGTTGCAAGCAGGAGGAAGGAGAATCGTTTGATACCTTTGTGACGAGACTGAGAGAGAGGGCAGCAACCTGTGAGTATGGACAGTTGAAAGATGAAATGATCCGTGATAAGATAGTCCTGGGAGTTGCAAGCGAGGCCGTTAGGCGCAGGCTGTTGAGAGAGAAGGATTTGAACATGGTCACAGCTATTGACATGTGTCGCGCAGCAGAGCAAACTGACATCCGTATGAGAGCAATGGAGTTTGCAACAACACCGCAGCCGGAGGCAGTGCATGCCGTTGCTAGGCAACCCAGACAAAACCAATGGAAACAGAGCAATCCACCCAGAACAGCAGGAGATGCAGGCAATTGCAAATATTGTGGCAGCTCGCATTCAAGGGGCAGAGAGCATTGCCCGGCCTTCGGGAAACAATGTAGGTCATGTGGGACACTTAATCACTTTTCTAAAGTGTGCTTAAAGAGCAAAAAGGGGCATGCTGAGGGCAAGGTAAACTGTGTGGAATACACAGAAGAACCCCCAGAGCATAGTAATGATGCAGATGATCTGTACATGTTTGAGTCAATCGGCGCAGTGCACACCAAAGGAAAGAAGTGGTTTGTGACTCTGAAACTCCACGACAAGCCACAACAATGTCAGCTGGACTCTGGAGCCACCTGCAATGTAATGGGCTTTCAAGACAAGAAAAGGCTGGCCCCAAACACACCTCTCCGCCCGAGTGACACCAGACTGAAGCTGTATTCGGGGGAAACACTGAGCTCTATGGGCACCTTTGAGACTGACTGTACTGTGAGAGGCCAAACACACAAGCTCTCATTCAAAATAGTGAGGACCAGCCAACATCCTCTTCTGTCAGGCTCCACCTGTGAACGCTTAGGGCTCATGCATTTCACAATTCCAGAGGTTGTGCTCAAAATGGAACACACACAACCAGGAGCCCTAACTAAAGAACAGCTTATCAACAGATGCAGTGACGTGTTCAACTCCCCTGTGGAATCCGTGCCTGGGGAGGTCCATTTTGACCTTGATCCTAGTGTTGCTGCAGTACAGAGTGCCCCTCGCAATGTCCCAATCGCAATGAAAGCAGCAGTCAAAGCCCAGCTGGACAAGTACGAGGCTGACGGCCACCTTGCGCCTGTCACAGATCCTACAGATTGGATCAGCAACAAGGTGATTTTTAAAAAACCGGAGAAGCTGAGAATATGCATTGACCCTAAACCATTGAACAAAGCCCTAAAGCGCTCTCACTACATCATGCCTACCTTGGAGGACATTTTGTATAAATTGCCCAAGGCCAGAGTCTTCACGTTAGTGGACGCTCGGGATGCATTCCTGCAATGCAAACTGGACTATGAGAGTAGCCTCATGACCACGTTCTGGACCCCCTGGGGGAGGAAGCGGTGGCTCAAGCTACCATTTGGAGTATCGGTGGCGCCCGAGGTATATCAGCGCAAGCAGCACGAGCTCCTCGCCGGTCTGAAGGGCGTTGAGCCCATTGCAGACGATATCCTGGTCGTCGGCTGCGGGGACACAGAAAAGGAGGCTGGGGACGACCACGACGTCAAGCTTGCGGCGTTGATGGAACGCTGCCGCGAGGTCAAGCTTCGCCTCGGCCTGAAGAAGTTGCAGTTCAAGGTGGCTGAGGTGCAGTTTCATGGCCACATTCTCTCATCTGCTGGACTGAAGCCCGATCCAGAGAAGGTGAGAGCCATTATTGACATGCCGAACACAACAGATGCCAAGGGCGTGCAGCGTCTCATTGGCTTCGCTAACTATTTAGCCAAGTTCATGCCTCATCTATCTACTGTCTGCGAGCCGTTGCGACGCCTGTTGGACAAGGACACACCCTGGCACTGGCTGCCTAAGCACGAGGCGGCGGTTCATGAGCTTAAGGCGCTGGCGACAGCCATGCCCGTCCTGCGCTACTATGATGTAACTAAGCCAATCGCAATCCAGAGCGACGCCAGCCAGAGCGGTCTCGGTTGTTGTCTCATGCAGGAAGGTCAGCCCATCGCATTTGCCTCGAGGGCTCTTACCCCCACCGAAAAAAACTATGCACAAATTGAGAAGGAGTGTCTCAGTATCGTCTTCGCCTGCCAGAGGTTTCACCATTACCTATATGGCCGCGACCCAATCACAGCAGAGACGGACCATAAGCCTCTGATCTCTATTTTCAGCAAGCCACTTCTCAATGCGCCCAAGAGACTCCAGAGCATGCTCATGACTCTGCAGAACTACGACCTGAGGGTAATCTACAAACCAGGCCCAGAGATGTTCATAAGCGACACGCTCAGCAGAGCTACGGCTGGATGCTCCGGCAGAGGGACTGCATATCAGTGACACGCTATCTGCTCTCTGCAACAAGAGCAGGAAGACATACAGCACGTGAACCAGGCAGAGTACCTGAATGTGACTAACCAGCGGCTGGAACAGATCAGACGACACACCGACAGAGATGAATGCTTACAGGCACTGAAGAACACTGTTCTCGTGGGCTGGCCAGATGTAAAGGAGGAAGCGCCCCTCATCGCTAGGGAGTACTGGCCCTTCAGGGATGAAATCAGTGTGCAGAACGGAGTTCTGTTCCGGGGGCAAAAAGTCATCATCCCAAAGTCACTCCGCCCAGAAATGTTGACGCGCATACATTCAAGTCACATAGGGGGTGATGCATGCTACCGACACGCTCAAGAGACATTGTACTGGCCCAACATGCAGTCAGAGATAAAGGACTTTGTAAGCAGCTGCTCGACCTGCAATGTGTACGCCCACAATCAGCAAAAGGAGACCATGCTCTCTCGCGAAGTACCAACCAGGCCATGGCAGGTCTTGAGCATGGACCTATTCAGCTTCAGACAGAAAGACTATCTCCTAATAGTCGACCACTATTCCGATTTTTGGGAGATTGAGCTTCTACCCGACATGTCTGCAGAGACAGTCATCAAGCGATGTAAGGCACAGTTCGCCCGACATGGTCAGCCAGAGAAGGTTATTACAGACAACGGCCCTCAGTTCACAGCTCAGTTCACACGGTTCGCTTCTGAGTGGGAATTTGAGCACGTGACCTCCTCTCCCAGACACCCGAAAGCGAATGGCAAGGCCGAGTCGGCCGTGAAGATTGTAAAAAATCTTCTGCGTAAGGCCGCGCATGATGGTGAAGACCCCTGGAAAGCCGTGCTTCACTGGAGGAATACACCTACGGAAAACATGGGCAGCAGCCCAGCACAACGCCTCATGTCCCGCCGGTTGAAGACGTCCATCCCGGCGGCAAGCAAGCTCCTGGAACCAGCTGTTGTCGTGGGCGTCACTGAAAAGCTGCGCCACAGGAAGCAACTCGCCAAATCCTTCTATGACAGATCTGCCCGTGAATTGCCGGCACTTGAAATTGGGGAAGTCGTACGGATGAAGCCCCTGCCAGGTGATAACACTGGCCGCTGGAGAGTCGGAACTTGTCTCCGCAGGGTTGCGCCGAGGTCTTATCTTGTGGACATTGATGGCTCCCTGTACCGTCGTAACAGGATCGATCTCAGAGTGGCTGAGCCAGCTGCACGAGCCGCGCACGATCCTGTTGAACCCGCTGCGGCAGACACACCGGACGGGGATCCAGCTACAGAAACTGTCATTGAGACCCCTCAGGCTGTGTTCGAGCCGAGCCCCATCAGGTCCATGCCCAAGGCGCCATCTACTCCTGCTGGCGCTCCGCGTTCGGATGGACACACTTACACAAGGGTTGGACGGCTGTCTAAACCTCCACTGAAACTCACTATGGAATCTGAATAATGTTGATGGTTGCTATGTGGGAGAGAGGGGGAAAAGAGGAGAAATGTTATCATACGCTACTGTGGTTATTACACTGGTATGGGATATGAAGAGATTTACTGCTGTTGCACTGTTATTGGTTGTTCGTATATGAAAGTAATTTTATTTTGCACTAACTTCATGTGTATGTGTTTATACTTGGAAAAGAAGGATGTTACGGGTCTAGATAGATCGATGCCATCGGCTATCCACTAGTTTACCTTAGATACACATGACCCGCGCTCAGGAACATGTTACATCACTTTGAATATACTTGGCTGCACTGAGCAACTCGTGTGTGTGTCATTCTTTATAAGATAGCCTACTGAAACAGGGTTCGCTTCCCGGCCGCGGCAGTTCCTGTGGTTGCGTTAGCGAATTCGGGGGCAACTACAGAAACTGCCGCAGCCGAGACGTGAACCCGTATCTCCGCCAACCGCTCGACTACAGGGTCCGACCCGTTAGCCAAGGACTAAAGGGTCCGATCCGTTAGCCAAGGACTACAGAGTCCGACCCGTTAGCCAAGGACTAAAGGGTCCGACACGTTAGCGTCTACGTACTTTTTGTACGGCATTGTACGTTACAATACCATACAAAAAGTCCTCACTAGTTACTATGGAACGAGTAGTGAATAAATCAGTAACAGACAGTAAGTTAAGACAAGTAGTTCCTCAATAAGTTTGAATCTAGTTCTAAGTGGATAGTAAGAATAGGCTGTTAGATACAGCATGTGACCCACTCTGACTGTCGGCGGTTCTGAGAAGGGGGAGTGCAAAGGCTGATGGGGTTGTTATGTTAAAATTGTATTTTAGTGATGTGTTCATGTTTTGGTTATTGTTGTGTTGTTTGTTTGGGGTTTCGACTCGGACTGGGTACCATTTTACTGACTGACTGACTGACTGACTGACTGACTGATGTTTTAATAGTGACGTCAGTGGGAAAGCGTTTGTTCAGCAACCATTTTGGTGGAAACAGCGCAGGACATTGGCGGCAGTGAGCTGCCTTCACAACAGCGTCATCACAGCACGAGCTGTGTGAGGAGGGCTGAGAACGTCACGAACGACCCGTCTCACACACCCTGGACACCACCTGTGGCAGCCGCTCCCGTCAGGTAGGCGCTTCAGAGCAATATGCACACGCACCAACAGGCTGAGAAACAGCTTCTTCCCAGAGGCTGTGGCACCGATGAACTCACACATCTCCTCAGTCCGATGACACTCATGTGCTGCCACCACTGGGCACCTGCAATATTTACTCACGCCTCTTAAAGCCACTCCATATCTGTCCACCGCACCTTTACTGCGTTTTGCGGATGATGTTAACTATATTGTATTTTATACCTTATACTGCTTATAATTTGCACTTATATTGTTTAGACTCTGTATTGGTGAGATTTTATATTTCTTATCTCTTTTATGTATGCACCATTTTGTGGTTGACACAACTGCAATTTTGTTGTGCTTGGCACAATGACAGTAAAGTTCTTGAATCTTGAATCTGTTGGTGCTCTGCCCCCAGGTTCTCCAGACGGTCCATGGTTCGGTGGGGGCGGGGCACTACGGGAACACCAAGACCCTCCACCGCCTCCAGGGGTGGTTCTACTGGCGTGGCTGTCAACAAGACATGGAGCTGCACGTACACTGCTGCGACTCCTTCACACCACCCAGAAGGGGCCGACACAGTGCTCCCACACCCCACTGCAACAGTACTTGGTGAAGGCCCCAATGGAGAGAGTAGGGGTGGATATCCTTGGGCCTTTCCCCGTCACCGACTCCAGCAACTGCTATGTCCTCGTGGCTATGGACTACTTCACAAAGTGGCCAGAGGCGTATGTGGTGCCAGATCAGAACGCCACCATGACAGTGGAGAGGATGGCGGAGGAGATATTCGCCTACTTCTGCATTCCCACTGAGCTTCACAGTGACCAGGGGCATAACTTTGAGTCCAAGGTCTTCTGTGAGGTCTCCCAGCGGCTGGCAGTGACAAAGACGAGGACAACACATATCTATGGCTAACAAAGCCATAGATATGATATGATACACAAAAGAGCCACTATGGCTTTGTTAGCGACGGGCGTTGGTAAACATCGGGACACAAAGAGCCAAGGACATCTATAGCTCTGACAACGACTCCAAGAGGATAAATTCCGAGTCTCATCACCAGCCAGTCAGACTAGCTTCGTCTAGTCAGAAAGGCACGAACTGAGGAAGCCTCTTGGATGACGGGCGAAACGTCCTCACTGATATATACGAAGTCCAGTTGCACTTGATTCAACTCCTTTGGATAACCATGACCTGGATGAATGAGAACAATCACAGACACAACACCGCTCCATCCTCAAAGTGACGGGCTGGTGGAGCAGTTCAACCACACCCTGGCAACCCAGCTTGCCAACCTCACCAGCCAACACCAGCAGGACTGGGACCGCCACCTGCCCCTGGTCCTGTGGTCTGACCAGACTGCTGTCCAGGAGTCCAGCCAGTGCATGCCTGCTGCCCTCATCTTTGGGTGGGAGCTCAAGACACTGGTAGACTTGGTGTTCAGAGCCCTGCCTGAGCCTGAGAATTCCGGGTGGGAAGAAATGGACTACCCCCGGAGACTGAGGGATTACCTGTAGGTGGTCCACGACCACACCTGTCAGGCCCAGGCCAGCTCTGTAGTGCGGCAGAAGAGGTGCCTTGGGCAGGCCTTTGTGCAAGGAAACAAGGTGTATTGCCCGTTCGCAAGAAAGGGATTTCCCCCAAGCTTCGCAACCACTGGCAGGGGCCTGGTGAGGTCGTGGGCCAGCTGTCTGAGGTGGTGTACCAGGTGCGCATGCATGGCGAGGGACGCACGGTGATGCTGCACCAGGACAGACTCTCCCCCCTTGCTCCGCCTGTTGTTGGGGCCGGGGTCGACAGTTTGCACCCCATGCACCGATCAGTGTGCCTCTTTCCCAGTTGTGCATCCTGTGAGCCCAGAGGTGGCCTGTTCACCAACGACGGTGCCCTGGACATTTGAGGGGTTATGTATTGGGTGATGGGGTCATTGAGGACAACTGACCCCTCAGGTCAGGAAGCGGTCGCACTGACTGTCGAGGGCTCTTCACTGGAAGAGCGCAAAGGCTGATGGGACTGTTAATGTTCATGTAAAAATTGTGTTTTAGTGATGTGGTGTTCATGTTTTGGTTATTGTTGTGTTGATCGTTTGGGGGTGTGACTCGGACAGGATAGACAACCCTTTTACTGACTGACTGACTGTTGGACCATGACTAAGACTGGTGTTTTTAATAGTGACCTCAGGGGGAAAGTCATTTTCTGGCAGCAAATAATAGAGCACTCTCAGGGTCGTGTGGGACACCGGCGCTGCCGTTACAACAAGATCTCTGCCTCTTGCCCCCCTCTTGCACGCCAGCTTGCCACAATATTAAAAACCGAGAAGCAGCAACCCAACTGGTTTCTGCGGGCGTGCACTGAAGCTGGTTTTTCCATAATAAGTGCAGGCTCGCAGTGGCCCATCACAGCACATGTTAAAGGACTGACACATATTAAAGGCATAGACTGTATAAAATCGTAGACACCGTGACGTCGCCCATTGGTTTGTGGACTACCATTTTGAAATATATTTGGATGAGAGGGTGGAGTTGTGTGTGGGGGGGGGGTGGATCTGACTGAGAGTCTGAGGATGCTATGTACACTATGGATGTTTTCCGTTGGATCCCCACAGCTGTGGAACTCCCTACCTGAGGAAGTTAGGTTAACAAACCCAGGGCCTCTTTTAAATCACTTCTCAAAATGTACTTTTACAGGAAGGCTTTTTAGAGTAAATCTGGTGTTGGCCAATTTTATATTTCTCTTTTATCACTTTTATTTCACTTGTTTTAATCATACACTTTGTCCCATGTTCTATGTTTTATTTATGTTGTTGTGATCTTCATCCTGACTGTTTTACCTTGGTCTGTACAGCAGATCAGGCCTTAGTGCTTTATGTTTGTTTGTTTTTTATCTTGACTGTGTGTACTATTTTAACGTGTATCGTAGAGCACCTTGTAACATGGTTTTGAAAGGTGCTGTATAAAGTTAACTATTATTATTATTATTATTTACTGCCAGCTTTGCGTAGGCCGCTAATGCCAAGCTATGAATAAGATAACCTACACAGCAACCACCTACACAAACCAAAAGCTAATTAATGACGCCTCCTTTACATGGGAATAGGCCACTTCATTTAGAGAAGAATAAATCTCATTATAGAACAACTCTCATGATACTATCTATCACCGGTTATCCCGAAGTCAACCCCTCTCCTATTCATGTTGGACTGGTAAGCAGTAAATCAGGTCAGCTGTTGTCAACAAGGGAGCTGATCTTCTCGGGTTGGAGAATTTGTGATGATGAGCCTCAGCCAGAACAACGACGACAGCGTCCGGGTGGAGGCCACGAGGCTCGCACCCTTGACAATAACCTCAGTCTGCATCCCATTCAACGGCCACACAACTCCAAAGGAGAAGGATTACAATCCTGACAGAGGGGGCGTCCGAGCGGCATGGTGGTCTATTCTGTTGCCTACCAACACAGGGCTCACTAGTTTGAATCCCTGTGTTACCCCCGGCTTGGTCGGACGACCCTACAGACACAATTGGCTGTGTCTGAGGGTGGGAAGACGGATGTGGGTATGTGTCCTGACCGCTGCACTAGTGCCTCCTCTGGTCAGGGCGCCTGTTGGGGGGGGGGGGACTGGGGGGAATAGCGTGATCCTCCCACGCACTACGTCCCCCTGGCGAAACTCCTCACTGTCAGGTGAAGAGAAGCGGCTGGTGACTCCACATGTATGGGAGGAGACATTTGGTGGTCTGCAGCCCTCCCCGGATCGGCAGAGGGGGTGGAGCAGCGACCGGGGTGGCTCAGACGAGTGGGGTAATTGGCCAAGTACAACTGGAAGAAAAAGGGGGGGGATAATTCTGACAGAGAATGATAAAGCCAATAAAGAATTTTTAAAAAGTCTGAATTCCGTAGTAGATGTCTCAGACTGAAGACACATCTGTGGTAGATATGCACAACTCGTGCCACATCTTGCCACTCCAAGTAGAAGAGGGGTCATAAACCAATAGGCCCCTATATTATTAAGCCCACTGCTGAATGAATACATACCCAATCAGCCAAAAGCTCTCACAGATCATTACATCTGAGACAAAAAGCTTAACTTAAAACTTCCTAGTTTACTCGGAGTAGCTACCCATGACACTGATCTTCCAGACCTGAACGCCTTGAGACCTGCTGTGGATGGTGGACGGTGCCTGATATTCGGCTGAAGCTGGATTAGTTTACACATGCTCATGGCTTTAACAGTAACTTTATCATCTTTGGAGCCCAACCTTACCCAGCAGTGCAATGCTGCAGCAACCCTTACTCAACTCTTACCCAACTCTTACCCAACCCTTACCCAACCCTTACCCTACTCAGACCCAACTTTTACCCAACCCTTACCCAACCCTTACCCTACTCAGACCCAACTTTTACCCAACTCTTACCAAACGCTTACCCAACTCTTACCCAACTCTTACCCAACCCTTACCCAACCCTTACCCTACTCAGACCCAACTTTTACCCAACCCTTACCCAACTCTTACCAAACGCTTACCCAACCTTACCCAACTCTTCCCCAACACTTATCCAATGCTTACCCAACCCTTACCCAATTCTTCCCCAACCCTGATTCAACTCTTCCCCAACACTTACCCAATGCTTATCCAACTCTTACCCAACTCTTACCTAACTCTTACCCAACGCTTATGTGACCGGTACACTTTTTCCGTTGCGTTGTGTAGGAAAGACAGGACAACTTCTCTCATGCATGGGATCTGTATTCTGTCGCTGTCGCACATAAACAAAACAGGACAGGTTTCAGGAAACTTCAGATCAGCTCGTACTGCAGCCTCTTTCTACATGTCCAGAGCGGGAAAGAGCGCGCAGCTAGCAACACAACTTTATACAAAAAGAAATAAAACATACCTGTCGCATATAAACAAAACAGGACAGGTTTCAGGAAACTTCAGATCAGCTCCTACTGTAGCCTACGCAAGAATTGGGACCCACATTAGACATAAAACACATTAGGAATGGATAAAATAAATTACAGGGGCAGACAAAAATGAACTCATACCTCTCATACCTCCAGGGGGAACATACGTTTTGGGGCTACTAACAGGAAATGAGGTCACAACAGGGAGGGGCTACTATAAGCGTTTCCTGATGATATAATAAAATAAAATAATAATGTTAGCAATGAAAATAATAATAACAATAATCATGTGGTGATACTTTGTGTAAGTATACAACATATTTTGGTTATGACGTTTTTAACCATGCTACATTTACCCAACACTTACCCAACTCTTACCCTACTCTTACCCAACTGTTACCCAACCATTACCCAACCCTTACCCAACTTTTACCCAACCATTACCCAACTCTTACCCAACTTTTACCCAACCCTTATCCAACCCTTACCCAACCCTTACCCAACTCTTACCCAACTCTTACCCAAGTCTTACCCAACTCTTACCCAACCCTTACCCAACTCTTACCCAACTCTTACCCAAGTCTTACCCAACTCTTACCAAACCGTTACCCAACTCTTACCAAACCTTTACCCAACTCTTACCCAAGTCTTACCCAACTCTTACCCAACCCTTACCCAACTCTTACCCAACTCTTACCCAAGTCTTACCCAACTCTTACCAAACCGTTACCCAACTCTTACCCAACTCTTACCCAACTCTTACCCAAGTCTTACCCAACTCTTACCCAACCCTTACCCAACTCTTACCCAACTCTTACCCAACTCTTACCCAAGTCTTACCCAACTCTTACCCAACCCTTACCCAACTCTTACCCAACTCTTACCCAAGTCTTACCCAACTCTTACCAAACCCTTACCCAACTCTTACCAAACCTTTACCCAACTCTTACCCAAGTCTTACCCAACTCTTACCCAACCCTTACCCAACTCTTACCCAACTCTTACCCAAGTCTTACCCAACTCTTACCAAACCGTTACCCAACTCTTACCCAACTCTTACCCAACTCTTACCCAAGTCTTACCCAACTCTTACCCAACCCTTACCCAACTCTTACCCAACTCTTCCCCAAGTCTTACCCAACTCTTACCAAACCGTTACCCAACTCTTACCCAACTCTTACCCAAACCTCACCCAACTCTTACCCAACTCTTACCAAACTCTTACCCAAACCTTACCCAACTCTTACCCAACTCTTACCCAACGCTTACCCAACCCTTACCCAACCCTTACCCAACTCTTACCCAACTCTTACCCAAGTCTTACCCAACTCTTACCCAACCCTTACCCAACTCTTACTCTACTCTTACCCAACTCTTACCCAACTCTTACCCAACCCTTTCCAACTCTTACCCAATGCTTATCCAACTTTTACCCAACCCTTACCCAACTCTTACCCAACTCTTACCCAACCCTTACCCAGCTCTTACCCAACTCTTACCCGACCCTTACCCAACTCTTACGCTACTCTTACCCAACTCTTATCCAACGCTTACCCAACCCTTACCCAACTCTTACCCAACTCTTACCCGACTCTTACCCTACTCTTACCCAACCCTTACCCGACTCTGGACCAAACCAGAGAACAAAGTTATACTTGTTAATTTTTGTCATAAAACATAATCCTGATAAAGAATTAAAGTGTAAAATAAATTGTTGATTAAATGAATGAATGTCACCTCAGCTAATAATCTATGACGTGAAATACCAGACATCCAGTCTGAAGAAATACCAGACATCCAGTCTGAAGAAATACCAGACATCCAGTCTGAAGAAATACCAGACATCCAGTCTGAAGAAATACCAGACATCCAGTCTGAAGAAATTAGATGACACATTAATGTCCTTACTTTGTATTTTGCCATAGATTCAGTCTAACTGTTTGTTTTGAAAATATTTTCTAAAAATTAAAATATTAAATATAATAATAATATCCATCCATCCATTGGACTCTAGGTCTGTAGATCATCTGGGCCGAGGAAAACTGCTGGTCTTTTTCTATCACGGCTGGCAGCTGAAACAGGTGGACAGATGAGGGTAATCATGAAGCAAACAGATGGTTGGTGTGCTGATATCTGGGACATGCATGCAGGTTTGATCCCTCCCTCCCTCTCTCTCCCTCTCTCTCTCTCTATGTAATGTGTAGAACTGGAGGTGTTAGCAGCAGTAATCCTGGGCTCCTAAACCAAGGCTCAGAGAGGCCTTGACAGTCAGCAACACCTCCCTTTCTCCTGTGCATGCACCTACACACTGCAGCGCACGCTAATGCACAGGCAGCATCATTGACACCTCAGAGCTAAATATACCAGGAGTGACCACAACAGGTGACCAGGCTCTCTCCACACACATGCACCCACACCGCCTGAACCCCGGAGGTCACAGGGGGAGGTGTGTGTGGAGAACAGAGAGCAATAGTGTGTGTGTGTGTTTTGGGGTGGGGTTGTGTGCTGAGTATAGCCTGCCTCTCCTCATTGTGCGCCGAGCACACAGTGAAACACAACCCAGAACTGGGTTTCCCCAAAGCCAGCTGGTCTGGCTTTACACTTTTTCTTTCTTTCTTTCTTTCTTCTTCTTTTTTTTTATTTGATCTTTTCTTGATACAAGGGATTGACGGAGCCGAGCCCCAGCTGGAGCTGGTGAGGAGCCTCCAGAGAGATGACGCGTGGCGAGCGTGCAGCAGCACCACATCAGCAGGACTAGGCTGCATCATGGTAGGAGTGCAGCATCGACAGCTGCGTGACATGTACCGTTGACTTCCTCGCGAGCTTATTTCTAAATGACTGGTCAACACGTGACGCGTACGAGAGTGTGTGGACCAACGGTCTGGAGTATAAGGTGTGAGGATGTGGTCGATCTGTGTTGGAGAAAAGTGTTTGGCTTGACATTGAATGCACGGAATGACACATTGAATATTGTTAATGTAGACTGTCATGAGGGCTGTCGTGTCGTTTTCCACACAACGTTTCACTACAACCTCACCACCATACTGATAACAAAGAGAACCACGGGGTCTCTGTAGAGAAACTGTTCAAGGAACACCAAGGAAGCGTTTGTCCTTGTGAAGCCTGTCGACACAGTCCCGCAGCCTCCTCCTCCACCACATCACGTTTGACAAGTTGAATCGTTTCAAAGATATTTGTCAGTTTTCACTGAGCCTTGGTCACTTGGATTGTTTAAAACCCTGTTATGCTGATGGTCACGAAACATATATCAGATGAAGTGCAACATATTCAAGGCTCAGCGTTTTCGGTTTACACGGATCTAAAAGTTGTTCTTGTTCGTGTGAGGTTACGCAACAGTGTCCCCTTGTGGCGAAATTCGGCATGCTGGATGGCTTTGGAAAATAGAAGCCGAAAACGCCGAGCCATGAACATATTCAAACGTTGCTTCTGACAGGGAAGTAGACATCCGCTGGGTGACTGGACGTCTACTTCCACGAGCTAACCAAGTGTGGCCCCTGGCCTGTAGATGGGCGTAAGTGCTTCTTTTAAACCCCAAAACACACTGCGCCAGAAGTTGGTCCACCCCAAGGTTTGGGTCCCCCGGCACAAACACAGCTGTATGCTGTTAAGTACCAGGAGGCCTGCCGTGACTTGTAACATCGGGGAAACCAAACAGACACTGGCCAAGAGGATGGCACAACACAGGAGAGCTAACACGTCAGGCCAGGACTCCACAGTCTACACCATCTACACAGTCTACACCCTCTACACAGTCTACACCCTCTACACAGTCTACACCATCTACACAGTCTACACCCTCTACACAGTCTACACCATCTACACAGTCTACACCATCTACACAGTCTACACCCTCTACACAGTCTACACCATCTACACAAGCTACACCCTCTACACAGTCTACACCCTCTACACAGTCTACGCCATCTACAGGCCAGTGGCCACTCTTTCAAAGATGAGGATGTGCACATCCTTGATAGGGAGGAACGCTGGTTTGAACAGGGAGTCAAAGAGGCCATCTATGTGAAGAGGGTATGACCATCCCTGAACCGGGGAGGGGGGGGGGGGGTAAGAGTACATCTGTCACCATCTTACAATGCTGTGATTGCAACTATTCCCAAATCCTCTGTGAATAGTACACATGACTGACTGGCTGGTGATGAGACTCAGAATGTATCCTCTAGGAGTCGTTGTCAGAGCTATTGGTATGCGTGGCTCTTTTTTTATCCGATGTTTACCAACGCCCGTCGCTAACAGAGCCATAGATATGAGTGGCTCTTTTGTGTACCGATGTCTGGCCGCGCCCGTCGTTATCGGAGCTATTGTAGTGAATTCGAGGGGGACAACGCAACCACAGGAACTGCCGCGGCCGGGAAGCGAACCCGTATCGCCCGCACCGCAGGAGACATCGCTAACCACTAGACTAAAGGGTCAGACCCGCCAGCCAACGGCCAGCGTGTCTTCTTATCCATGCACGTTACAATATTGATATGCGTGGCTCTCCTGTGCTCTGATGTCCAGCTGGGCCCGTCGCCATCGGAGCTATTGATTTGCATTTGTTTAGCAGCGACGGTGGTTGGCGGTGTTAGTTTCGACGTCATTGTTCAGTGGTCATGAGAGTGGTTGGAGCCGTTAGTGAGCGACTGGTGTTCTTGGAGGCTAGGCTTCTTGAGTCTCCTGGGTAGAGATGAAAGGACGGCATTGTAAGTGGGAGATAGGTGGTGTCGCAGACCTCCTCCTCTGTTGAGGGATGGTTTTTCCAGTTTCGCATAGATGGCTTCCTTCACCCCTCTTTCAAACCATCTCTCTTCCCTGTCCAAAATGTGTACGTTGCTGTCCTGGAAGGAGTGTGTCTTCTCCTTTAGGTGTAGATAGACTGCTGAGTCTTGTCCTGAGGAGTCTGGCCTTCTGTGTTGGGCCATCCATTTGTGTAGTGGTTGTTTGGTTTCTCCCATGTATAGGTCAGTGCAATCCTCATTGCATTGTACAGCATACACCAGATGGCTTTTCCGGGTGTGTGGTACATGGTCTTTGGGATGAACCAGTCTTTGTCAGAGTGTGTTGCTGGGTTTAAAGTATACCGGTATTTCCAGCCAGTCCGACTAGCTTGGTCTAGTCAGAAAGGCACGAACTGAGGAAGCCTCTTGGATGAGAGGCGAAACGTCTTCACGGATATATACCAAGTACAGTTGCACTTGATTTAACTCCTTTGGATAACCATGACCTGGATGAATGAGAACATGCACAGACAAGTACACATGGCCATTGTAACTCTAGTTAATGGTCACACCCATATTTGCACATGAAACTGATCGTTGGTTTGGGTCGTTATGGCACTGTATTGTTTTATAAGGGTGGGATACCTACAGTCAGTTGAGACTGAAGAGGTCACTTAGATGATGGATGAAACATTTCTCTCAATAAATGTTGTGTCCAGATGAACTGATTCACCCTTCTTTGACATTGTGATCTGTAGCAAGAGTAGGGTGCAGGTGGAGGAGAGCCTGGAGAGGTGGAGGTATGCACTGGAGAGAAGAGGAATGAAAGTCAGTAGGAGCAAGACAGAATACCTATGTGTGAATGAGAGGGAGGACAGTGGAATGGTCAGGATGCAAGGAGTGGAGGTGACGAAGGCATATGAGTTTAAATACTTGGGGTCAACTGTCCAAAGTAACGGGGAGCGCAGAAGAGAGGTGAAGAAGAGAGTGCCGGCAGGGTGGAGTGGGTGGAGAAGTGTGTCAGGAGTGATGTGTGACAGAAGGGTACCAGCAAGAGTTAAAGGGAAGGTCTACTAGATGGTAGTGAGACCAGCTATGTTATATGGTTTGGAGACAGTGGCACTGACGAAAAGACAGGAGGAGGAGCTGGAGGTGGCAGAGATGAAGATGATAAGATTTTCACTGGGAGTGATGAAGAAGGACAGGATTAGGAACGAGTATATTAGAGGGACAGCTCAAGTTGGACGGTTTGGAGACAAAGCAAGAGAGACAAGATTGAGATGGTTTGGACATGTGTGGAGGAGAGATGCTGGGTGTATTGGGAGAAGGATGCTGAATATGGAGCTGCCAGGGAAGAGGAGAAGAGGAAGGCCAAAGAGGAGGTTTATGGATGTGGTGAGGGAGGACATGCAGGTGGCTGGTGTGACAGAGGAAGCTGCAGAAGACAGAAGAGATGGAAACGGATGATCTGCTGTGGCGCCCCCTAACGGGACCAGCCGAAAGTAGTAGTAGTAGTAGTAGTAGCAGTAGTAGTAGCAGTAGTAGCAGCAGTAGTAGTAGTAGTAGTAGTAGTAGTAGCAGTAGTAGTAGTAGTAGCAGTAGTAGATTGACAAGGAAGTAACAAGTGGATGATTAATAAACAACATGTGATCATCTACCAGTCTTTGCGGTCATACAGAGCTGTACGAGGACCAAGCATGACATGTTTATGTTCTTGCCCTGTCTGCATTATCTGGGAAAGGTCTTATATAACTTTTGGCTGCCACACTTTGTGAAATAACATAGTTGTCAATGTTTACTGTTACTTGATCAAATTGGGGTCTTTGTCTAGCAGGGCCAATGACCAGCATCAGTTCTGTGTTTAAAAGCAGGTAATTTAGTGACATCCAGTTTTTTCCCTTCAGCCAAACAGGCCTCCAAATTAATAATTTTAGTACGATCACCAGCCTTTATAGGCACATACAGCTGAGTATAATTCACAAAGAAATGGACATTTATTCCAGGACTGTGTATGATTTGACCAAGAGGTGCAATATAAAGAGAAAAAAAGTAGAGGGCCAAGAACCAAGACTGGAGGTATGCCATATATAACATCAGAGAATTTCAATGTAATATTATTATAGCAGACACAATGTGTTTTTTCAGATAAACAGAAATTAAACCAAGAGGGAGCTAGGGAGGACCAGAGACACACCCCTAGTCCTCTGTGAATAGTACACATGATCAATGGTCACACCCATATTTGCATATGAAACTGGTCGTTGGTTTCGGTCGTTAGGCACTGTATTGTACTGTATGGTTTATAAGGGCTGAAGACTGAAGAGGTCACTTAGATGATGATGAAACGTATCTGTCAATAAATGCTGTGTCCAGATGAACTGATTCAACCTTCTTTGATTGTCTAGATTATTCTTTTTCAAGAGTGGCTTGATGACTGCAGTTTTCAGGGCCTGTGAGAAGAGCCTTGAAAGAAGAGACGTGTTGACAATTTGTAGAGGATCTGAGGCCATGCAATTAGAAACCTTTTTGAAAAAGCCTGTTGGCAGAATATCAATGCAGCAGGAGGAGGATTTCAGATGTTGTATAATGTCCCCTAAGATTTTCATGGTTGATGGGATCAAATGCTATTTGAATACATGCCATTTGAATTGATTTTCCCCCCTCCTTTTTCTCCCCGATTGTACCCGTCCAATTACTCCACTCTTCTGAGCCGTCCTGGTCTCTGCTCCACCTCCTGGAGCAGAGGCATGTGGTAGTCTGCAGCCCTCACATGCCCCCTCTGATACATGTGGAGTCTCCAGCCGCTTCTTTTCACCTGACAGTGAGGAGTTTCACCAGGGGGAGTTTCACCAGGGAGGATCACGCTATTCCCCTCAGTTCCCCCTCCCCCCTGAACAGGCACCCCAACCAACCAGAGAAGGCGCTAGTGCAGCGACCAGGACACATACCCACATCTGGCTTCCCATCCACAGACACGGCCAATTGTATCTGTAGGGACGCACGACTGAGCCAGAGGTAAAACAGGGATCCGGACTGGTGATCCCTGTGTTGGTAGGCAAGAGAACGGACCACTACACTACCCAGACACCCCTATTTGAATTGATTTTGGGTGGATAGGGACAACACACGGCCTGTACCTGGTATGGAGGAACTGGCTGCCTGTCTAATGTTCTGAAATGTGTCATTAAAGAAGGAGGCAAATTCATTGTAGATATAAATTCAGAGGCTACTGCCACTGGGGGGGGGGGGGTTGTTAGCCAGTCGACTGTATGGTGTGTGTGTGTGTGTGTGTGTGTGTGTGTGTGTCTGTGTGTGTGTGTGTGTGTGTGTGTGTGTCTGTGTGTCTGTGTGTGTCTGTGTGTGTCTGTGTGTGTGTCTGTGTGTGTGTATGTGTTGGCTTAAATTTTAGTCACTACTTTTTTTGCATTTAACCTGGTGATTTTACTTTTTGTCTGTCAATCAGAGGAGCAGTTGCCTGAAGCAGAAGACTGAAGTACTGAAGACTGAAGTACAGAAGACTCAAGCAGAAGACTGAAGTACTGAAGACTGAAGTACAGAAACCTGAAGTACTGAAGACTGAAGTGTGAAAGACAGAAGCAGAAGAGTGAAGTGCAGAAGACTGAAGTAGAAGACTGAAGTACTAAAGACTGAATATACAGAAGACTGAAGTACTAAAGACTGAATATACAGAAGACTGAAGAACTGAAGACTGAAGTACAGAAAACTGGCGTACTGAAGACTGAAGTACAGAAAACTGGCGTACTGAAGACTGAAGTACAGAAGACTTAAGAACAGAAGACTGAAGTACTGAAGACTGAAGTACAGAAGACTCAAGCAGAAGACTGAAGTACTGAAGACTGAAGTACAGAAACCTGAAGTACTGAAGACTGAAGTGTGAAAGACAGAAGCAGAAGAGTGAAGTGCAGAAGACTGAAGTAGAAGACTGAAGTACTAAAGACTGAATATACAGAAGACTGAAGTACTAAAGACTGAATATACAGAAGACTGAAGAACTGAAGACTGAAGTACAGAAAACTGGCGTACTGAAGACTGAAGTACAGAAGACTTAAGAACAGAAGACTGAAGTACTGAAGACTGAAGTACAGAAGACTGAAGCAGAAGACAGAAGTAGGAGACTGAAGCAGAAGACTGAAGTACTGAAGACTGAAGTGTAAAAGACTGAAGCAGAAGAGTGAAGTGCAGAAGACAGAAGTAGAAGACAGAAGTAGAAGACAGAAGTAGAAGACCGAAGCAGAAGACCGAAGCAGAAGACCGAAGTAGAAGACAGAAGCAGAAGACAGAAGTAGAAGACAGAAGCAGAAGACAGAAGTAGAAGACAGAAGCAGAAGACAAAAGTAGAAGACAGAAGTAGAAGACAGAAGTAGGAGACTGAAGCAGAAGACCGAAGCAGAAGACCGAAGCAGAAGACCGAAGTAGAAGACAGAAGTAGGAGACTGAAGCAGAAGACCGAAGCAGAAGACCGAAGTAGAAGACAGAAGCAGAAGACAGAAGTAGAAGACAGAAGCAGAAGACAAAAGTAGAAGACAGAAGTAGAAGACAGAAGTAGGAGACTGAAGCAGAAGACCGAAGCAGAAGACCGAAGCAGAAGACCGAAGTAGAAGACAGAAGTAGGAGACTGAAGCAGAAGACAGAAGGAGAAGACAGAAGTAGGAGACTGAAGCAGAAGACAGAAGGAGAAGACAGAAGTAGAAGACAGAAGCAGAAGACTGAAGCAGAAGACCGAAGTAGAAGACTGAAGCAGAAGACCGAAGCAGAGACTGAAGCAGAAGACTGATAGCTGCTGTTAGGAAGTGGAACTGGAAGTGAATCAGCGGTGTTGAAGTTGATGTACATTGCTGGCGAGAACAAAAGAACGTGTTAAAATGGGGAGAAAAAAGATTCAGATAGCACGGATTACAGATGAACGCAACAGACAAGTATGAACACAACACAACACAACACAACACACAATTCCATTTTCCAAGTCTGATAGTGATCTGTAATGAGATCTTTACAACGTCTGCGTGCCTGCGTATTTACATGTTGTGCATGTACGTGCACATTTGTATTATCTTGGTTTTTCAGAAGACACATTATCATTTGAGTTTGATTGATTGATTGATTGAGTGAGTATTGATTCATACTATCACACCTGTATCTGTCAGCAGGTCCACCATCACCAGCAGGTTGTCACTTCAGATATCTGACCATAAACACTACAGCCATGCTACTCCTGTACACATACACACAGAGACATCAGATCAGTATCACACTAGCTCCCAACCCGCCAGTGGATGTGAAACGCAAGTGCAAACATGTGCACTCAACTCATGTGCAAACATGTGCACTCATGTGCAAACATGTACACTCAACTCATGTGCAAACATGCACACTCATGTGCAAACATGTGCACTCAACTCATGTGCAAACATGCACACTCATGTGCAAACATGTGCACTCAACTCATGTGCAAACATGTACACTCAACTCATGTGCAAACATGTACACTCAACTCATGTGCAAACATGTACACTCAACTCATGTGCAAACATGTACACTCAACTCATGTGCAAACATGCACACTCATGTGCAAACATGTGCACTCAACTCATGTGCAAACATGCACACTCATGTGCAAACATGTGCACTCAACTCATGTGCAAACATGTACACTCAACTCATGTGCAAACATGTACACTCAACTCATGTGCAAACATGTACACTCAACTCATGTGCAAACATGTACACTCAACTCATGTGCAAACATGTACACTCAACTCATGTGCAAACATGTGCACTCAACTCATGTGCAAACATGCACACTCATGTGCAAACATGTACACTTAACTCATGTACAAACACATGCACACTCATGTGCAAACACTTGCACTCAACTCATGTGCAAACATGTACACTCAACTCATGTGCAAACATGCACACTCATGTGCAAACACTTGCACTCAACTCATGTGCAAACATGTACACTCAACTCATGTGCAAACACATGCACACTCATGTGCAAACATGTGCACTCAACTCATGTGCAAAAATGTACACTCAACTCATGTGCAAACACATGCACACTCATGTGCAAACATGTACACTCCACTCATGTGCAAACACATGCACACTCATGTGCAAACACTTGCACTCATGTGCAAACATGTGCACGCATGTGCAAACATACACATCAGCCCTAGGCTGGGGGAGGTTCTTCTTCCTGTTATGACAGGAAATACAGACACACGCGCTTCCTGACCTCTTGTGTGTGTCTGTCAGAAAACAGATTGAAATATTTTTATTTTTTAAAACAGCCAAATCAGCTCCTATACTCGAGTCCGCCATAACTAGACGGACACATTTAAAACCAGTCATGTGTGACGCGTGCATATTTAGTAATATTAATTCAGTTTTTCTTCTTTCTGTCTTTTCCCTTCTTCTCTGTCGTTCGTTCTCCAGGTCACGTTCACGAAGCGTAAGTTCGGGCTGATGAAGAAGGCGTATGAGCTCAGCGTGCTGTGTGACTGTGAGGTGGCCCTGATCATCTTCAGCAGCACCAACAAGCTGTTCCAGTACGCCAGCACAGACATGGACAAGGTCCTGCTCAAATACACCGAGTACAGCGAACCCCACGAGAGCAGGACCAACACGGACATTGTGGATGTAAGTAACACAGAAGCACACACAAAGACACATCCGTGGACACACTCCACACACAGGTGGGCCTGTGCACAGCAGGAGCAGTGTAACACATTAATAACAGTATGAACACGCCCCCCACGGAGAGAATGATAGTCAGGCTCTGTGCACTAACTGAATGTTGCTGCAAGCATGAAGGGACAGGACAACAAGGAGCTGGTCGGGAGGGAGGGTACGTGTACTGTACAGGACAACAAGGAGCTGGTGGGGAGGGAGGGTACGTGTACTGTACAGACAACAAGGAGCTGGTCGGGAGGGAGGGTATGTGTACTGTACAGGACAGGAAGGAGCTGGTCGGGAGGGAGGGTATGTGTACTGTACAGACAACAAGGAGCTGGTCAGGAGGGAGGGTACGTGTACTGTACAGGACAGGAAGGAGCTGGTCGGGAGGGAGGGTATGTGTACTGTACAGGACAGGAAGGAGCTGGTCGGGAGGGAGGGTATGTGTACTGTACAGGACAGGAAGGAGCGGGTCGGGGGGAGGGTATGTGTACTGTACAGGACAACAATGAGCTGGTCGGGAGGCAGGGTATGTGTACTGTACAGGACAGGAAGGAGCTGGTCGGGGGGGCAGGGTATGTGTACTGTACAGGACAACAAGGAGCTGGTCGGGAGGGAGGGTATGTGTACTGTACAGGACAACAAGGAGCTGGTCAGGAGGGAGGGTACGTGTACTGTACAGGACAGGAAGGAGCTGGTCGGGAGGGAGGGTACGTGTACTGTACAGGACAGGAAGGAGCTGGTCAGGAGGGAGGGTATGTGTACTGTACAGGACAGGAAGGAGCTGGTCGGGAGGGAGGGTACGTGTACTGTACAGGACAGGAAGGAGCTGGTCGGGAGGCAGGGTATGTGTAATGTACAGGACAGGAAGGAGCTGATCGGGAGGGAGGGTATGTGTACTGTACAGGACAGGAAGGAGCTGGTCGGGAGGCAGGGTATGTGTACTGTACAGGACAGGAAGGAGCTGGTCGGGAGGGAGGGTATGTGTACTGTACAGGACAGGAAGGAGCTGATCGGGAGGGAGGGTATGTGTACTGTACAGGACAGGAAGGAGCTGGTCGGGAGGCAGGGTATGTGTACTGTACAGGACAGGAAGGAGCTGGTCGGGAGGGAGGGTATGTGTACTGTACAGGACAGGAAGGAGCTGGTCGGGAGGGAGGGTACGTGTACTGTACAGGACAGGAAGGAGCTGGTCGGGAGGGAGGGTACGTGTACTGTACAGGACAGGAAGGAGCTGGTCGGGAGGGAGGGTATGTGTACTGTACAGACAACAAGGAGCTGGTCGGGAGGGAGGGTATGTGTACTGTACAGGACAGGAAGGAGCTGGTCGGGAGGGAGGGTACGTGTACTGTACAGGACAGGAAGGAGCTGGTCGGGAGGGAGGGTACGTGTACTGTACAGGACAGGAAAGAGCTGGTCGGGAGGGAGGGTATGTGTACTGTACAGACAACAAGGAGCTGGTCGGGAGGGAGGGTATGTGTACTGTACAGGACAGCAAGGAGCTGGTCGGGAGGGAGGGTATGTGTACTGCACATCATACATTTACGGGTTTGGTCACATCAGCCTCAAGTTATTTTAGTGACAACAGAGTATACTATGGTCTATTCAGATTTGGAGTGATTGTGTAACAGTCGAAATTGGGAGGTGTGTTGTATTGGAGAACACCGGAGGGTATGCTCCAATTATCGGGGTATCACATTGCTCATTCTCCCTGGGAAAGTCTATTCTAGGGTGCTGAAAGGAGGCTCCGACCGATTGTCGACCCTCGGATCCAGGAGGAACAATGTGGATTCCGTCCTGGCCGTGGAACAACGGACCAACTCTTTACCCTTGCGGAAGTGCTGAGGGGGGCATGGGAGTTAGACCAGCCAGTCTACATGTGTTTTGTGGACTTGGGGAATGCTTATGACTGTGTACCCCGGGGCACTCTGTGGGGGGGGGGGGTAGTTGCTACAAGCCATCCGGTCCTTGTATAACCAAAGTGAGAGCTGTGTCTGCATTCTCATCACAAAGTCAAACAGGTTTTCGGTGGGTATCAGACTCCGCCAAGGTTGTCCCTTGTCTCCAATTCTGTTTGTGATATTAATGGACAGGATCTCAAGGTGCAGCCAAGGTGAGGAGTGTGTCCGTTTTGGGAACCTCAGAATTGCATCTCTGCTCTTTGCAGATGATGTGGTTTTGTTGGCTTCATCAGAACCCGACCACCAGCACGCACTGGGGCGGTTTGCAGCTGAGTGTGAAATGGCCGGGATGAGAGTCAGCACCTCCAAGTCTGAGGCCACGGTTCTCTACCAGAACATGGTGGATTGCTCCCTCCGAGTTGGGGATGAGTTGTTGCCTCAAGTGAAGGAGTTCAAGCATCTCAGGGTCACAACATTTATAAACAATGTTATTTCATCAGGAAACAAGCTGATGAACGTCTGTGTACCGAAAAATTATTCACAGTTATCAAGGATCTCTGCGAGTATAGGGTACAGTGTGTGGGAGGTTTTTTGTTCTGCCTTGTTGATCCAGGATTTGCTCCCGCGCACCTGTCGCTCTACAGTTGTGCAAAAGATGTGCACTATAAGTGTTTCATTGTTAAATATGTGTATTTTTTGTCTCTGTCCCTAACTAGACCCTGCGCAAAAAGGGTCTAAATGGTTGCGAGAGCCCGTACGTTGAGGCTGATGACTCTGGTGGCCAGAGCCCAGAATCAGATGACAAATACCGGAAAATCAATGAAGACATTGATCTGATCAACAGACAGCGACTCTGTGTAAGTTCATATCTGCCTCATATTGTTGTTTATTTGATTTTGCTTCACGTTTTACCGTCAGGAGTTTTCTGTTTTCATCTGATCAAAGCTAGCTAATCTATAACCTGCTCTATAACCTATGAACTATCTACAACCTCTCTATAACCTAGCTATAACCTATAAACTATCTACAACCTCTCTATAACCTGTTCTATAATCTATAACTTATCTATAACCTATCTATAACCTGTTCTATAACCTATAAACTATCTATAACCTATCTATAACGTGTTCTATACTCCATGACATATCTATAACCGGTTCTATAATCTATAACTTATCTATAACCTTTCTATAACCTGTTCTATAATCTATAACTTATCTATAACCTCTCTATAACCTGTTCTATAATCTATAACCTATATATGACCTCTCTATAACCTTTTCTATAATCATAACCTATCTATAAACTCTCTCTATAACCTATCTACTATAACCTGTTCTATAATCTATAACTTATCTATAACCTTGTTCTATAATCTATAACCTATCTATAACCTATCTATAACCTATCTATAATCTATAACCTATCTTTTACATCTCTATAACCTCTCTATAACCTGTTCTATAATCACAACCTATCTATAAGCTCTCTATAACCTCTCTATAACCTGTTCTATAATCTATAACCTATATGTAACCTCTCTATAACCTATCTGTAACCTGTTCCAGCAGGCCTTGCCTCCACCTACATATAACATGGGTGTGTTCATCTCAAGCAGCAACCCCAGTGGACTGCTGTACTCTCATCCTGGTATGGGAGGGGCACTGGGTCACAGCCTGTTGCCCCTCACACACACACACACAGACACACACACAGACACACACACAGACACAAACACAGACATAGACACACACACACACACACACACACACACACACACACACACACACAGAGACACAAACACAGACACACACACAGACACACACACACACACACACACACACACACACACACACACACACACACACACACACACACATCTGCCGAGGAACAGTATGTCCTGTCGTGGAAATTGCCAGCAAACACTCAAGACTCGTGAAATAACACACAAAAAAATTGATGCAAATATATACACAATATATTGGAGGGAACCACCCTCACACAAAAGAGCTCAGTGTCTTATAGTTCCACAAAACAAAGAAGTCTTACATGTTTACCCCTCAGTGTTTAAAGACAATCAACCTATGGAAACACTCCTGCATGCAATAGGGAGAGCTGATTCTAGTAAGAGTCAACACAAGTTCAACACAAGTGTTGCTTTCTTCACAAACACAGAGACACAAGACTCGGGGCCTCAGGAAGATCTCCACATATGATGTTTGGTGTGACAGAACATGTCTATCTCTTGATACACAATGAGTCTGATGCTGATGTTGCAGCAGCAGCAGCTCCCTTGCTGTCAGAAACCATGTATGTTCCTCCTGCAGTTCCCTCTGCAACCTGTAGGGATTGTTCCTTCTTTGGTGAATGCATTCATTGCAGCTTATGTTATTGTAGTTTGTGTTGTTGCCCACCAGGGGGAGCTATAACCGCTTGCAGTGGAAAACGTCCTCTAGGACAGTCCAGTAAGTCATCCGCTTTATGAATGCTAACCATGGTAGCAGACTTTATAAACGCTAACTGTGGTAGCAGACTTTATGAATGCTAACCTTGGTAGCAGACTTTATGAATTCTAACCATGATAGCACACTTTATGAATGCTAACCATGGTAGCAGGCTTTATGAATGCTAACCATGGTAGCAGACTTTATGAACCCTAACCGTGGTAGCAGACTTTATAAACGCTAACCATGGTAGCAGACTTTATGATTGCTAACCATGGTAGCAGACTTTATGAATGCTAACCATGGTAGCAGACTTTATGAATGCTAACCGTGGTAGC